>NC_090742.1:111291170-111293670 GCF_036898095.1 Palaemon carinicauda
CCAAAACCCTATATTTGCATAAAAATATCTATAAGGAAAATCCCGAGTTTGAAGTTCTATACATATCCAACCTTGCATCGATTCTCCTTCGAGGAAACGCGTAAGATTTGCATATTCCAATATCATAAGGAACCTTCTAAATTACGTGTACTGTATAAGCTTCTTGTGGACACCAGCGAATCTATATTATCGATTCTGTTAACATTGATTGGTTTATTGTTAAATAACCATTTATTGACTTCACGAAAGAAATGTGGTTTATTTAACTACAAACAAAATATCAACTGTCTTGCACAAGGGAGTCATTTCCGTGCATTCGCTTTGGCTTACGTGTAGTCTTTCAGTTATATATTCATAAGATACCTCTCTCTCTCTCTCTCTCTCTCTCTCTCTCTCTCTCTCTCTCTCTCTCTCCCCGCATAAAATTCGCTCATGACTTTCGTCTTGTAGATAGTATTTTGCTGCCTGCATGATAAAGAAACATAGATAATATGCCTTGTTATTCCAAGACATCGTCAGTAAATGGAAAAGATTCTGTTGTTCCTTCATAAAGTAGCGAGGAAAATCATGAAGGCTCTGTTTGCTATTATTAGGACAGTAGTCGTAAGCCAAGATAAAATCCTATTTTGAGCTGAGAATATCAGGATTTTAGTTTTGCAAACTTGAAATGGAATAGATTAATATGATGAGAATGGGAAGCAAATAAACTAAAGTTTATAAACTAAAATTCATTATTTGAATTTCCAAATATTTATTCATATGAATAGAGACATTTGATAAATTTGTGATCAAAATACAATTCCAAAATTCTATTACTGCATATAGAAAATTAAAAGACGCAGATTGTTTGGAATCATAATATATAATCTACAGTAGTACTAATTAGTTACGGTTCCACATGTAAAGGGAAAATGGCTTTAAAATCGACGAAAGTCATCGTGGAATTTAAATACTTTCCCCTACTCCGATTTTGTCCAACGTTTAATATTCTTTAAACTAGACTAAACCTGAAATAAAAAAATACTTTCTTATATTAGTCGCTATATTGACGCCTAAATGTTTGCAATGATGAGCAACAAGGAAAATAACAGTAATGTGATTAGTTTTTCTCTTTATGAATCAGACAAAGTATTGCCTTTGGTTAGTGCAAAGAAAAACAGAGCCCTTTGCTTAAAACTTTAATTCAGAATGCTCACTAACTTTTCACCCGAGCTCTCGTGAGAGTCATACTCAACCGGACTGTCTTTCAGATTGAATTTTCAGCCCTTTTTTTTTTTTTTTTTTTCAGATAAGCTCGCAATGGACTAAGGTAGTAGAATACAAAACTATAAGAAAATTGGCATTCTTTGGAACTTGGTTTAAAGTTTTATTAAATAAAACATATACATATGTATTAGCGGAAAATAATCCAAGAGGATATCTAATTTTCAAGTAATTATTGTAATTTAGACTAATTTATGTTAAACTGATTAACATTCCTCAAATTTTTCCTTCAAAACAATCATCTCTACTTAATCTAACATTCGTTGGTCATCGATGTTAAGGACAAAACAAAACAATCTCAAATTTCTAAAGGATTCTGTATATATCAACAATTCCAATAAGCCAAACAAATATTTTAGGTACCTCATGCTTTCTTTTTCCACCGCCTTTGCATACTCAAATCAATCCTATCAAAAATACCAATGAGTTCAGCCAGTAACCGGAAGGCAAGTAAATAATCTCTTTATTATCTCGTTGTCAATGCAAAACAATTCCATGTGGGGACATTAAATCCGGATTTCTTATTCCGGGATTTTAAATAATTTACGGAAAACACATTACTATCTCGGAAGGCTTTGCAATGTACAGATAAATGAACAAAGGTCAGAGATTATATTACCCTTTTCTGAGTTAAAGATACACTCTCTTGTAATTTTTCGTGTGTTTTTTCTTTATTATATTTTGTTCATATTTCTTGACATATATTCCTTTACATATTATATTTGTGAAATACATCAATATAAAGTTGACACTCAAAGAAATGTGAAGCGAGGTTTCAACTAAGCTTTCCGTAGAAGAAAAATAAGTGGAATGAATAACTGTAATGTTTAAAAGCTGGTTTAGTAAAGAAAAAAAAAAAAGATAAATCATATATGTGGGATGATATATTTCATACTAAAAAAATGTAATGAGACTGGTTCGGGAATATTTTGTTGCATTTACTTACATTCATTCAGTCCATTCCACAAAATTTGGATAATATATAGATTTAAGTGCAAATACTATTAAAAAGTGAAACCAATAAAATCTTGCATTGAATTGATATATTATCAATGAATTTTTTTCTTTATTGTTTTTAAGTTATATCTGGAGAGTTGATGTTCTTCCCGGTAATGGTAGTCAAAACCTCTTGAGCTTGAAAACAAATCATCTGGGAAAAACTGAGACACACCATTGGAAGTTCATCCTTGATTTACATTTTCATGATTTCCTTACATAGGAACCAACTAATAAGGAT
>NC_090742.1:111301170-111306714 GCF_036898095.1 Palaemon carinicauda
AGTCAATTGCAGGACATTTCATGTCGGGGTTTGGGGTGTTTTCATCACACGCTGGCCAATACTGGTTGCTATTGGTGGGAGATTTTTGCTTATCACTCACAGTAAACCAACCTAGTATAGGTAGCCCTGATTAGTACAGCTTTCTGAACATGGCGTTATGCAAACCATTTTACCAAGTTAAGATATCCCCACTAAAAAAGGTATATATATATATATATATATATGTATATATATGATATATATATATGTATATATATATATATATATATATATAGCCAGAGACTTGCTCTTTTCTTATGGGGGAGATATACCTCCCTACTGTTAACCTTTTTCCTTTCGACAAGGACTTTTTGCGAAAGTGAACACTCAACCATACAAGTGAACACAAACATATATTATTTAGACAAGTCAACCAGAAATTGACAGCAAAGGTTTGGTGTTTAACAAATATTTTAATTATTGAACATGCGATTGTCCTGAACTATAAAGTAATAAGGAAAACTATTTGAAATAAATGTAAATAAAGGAAAGTCAGGTAAAAGAATCTGATATAACTTCAATACCACACTTTAGATACAATTTTTGCAATTACCTTTCGATATATATGATATAAAGTAATCTCTCTAAAACTCAAGATTTTTTTTCTTGACATAGACTGTTGTACAACTGTTATTCAAATATTATTTATTGTTTAAGGAGATGAGAACGAGAATGTAAGAAAAATAAAGAAGAGAAGATATTTATTGCATATGGATTAATATTACAGGAGACTGGAAAATTACAAGATAAATGAGTGATGATATAAATGTTGAATAGTTCTCTCTCTCTCTCTCTCTCTCTCTCTCTCTCTCTCTCTCTCACTCTCTCTCTCTCTCTCTCTCTCTCTCTCTCTCTCTCTCTCTCCCTGGGCCAAGCTAAGATCTATCTGATACTAAATTTATAACTACAATTATTTCTAAACTAATGACCTGGTGTTTGTATAAAACGTACTTCAAGATCCTGTTATCTTCATTTTAAGAAATCCAATCTCTCCCTTTTCAATATATGCTAGCTCCCTCGAAAGGTCTCGCTGTATAAAACTGGATTTTCCTTATTTCCAATCTTTGCCTCTAATGAATTTTCTTCTCTTTTCTCACTGTGAAGGAGATGGATTCTGGTTCAGTATATATCTTCGTTACTTTTAACTCGAAAAATAATTGGGAAAATTCTATATAAATTCATCTTGTGCATATTTTTTAGTATATTATTTTTGTAGCTCCAATCATATATAACTATTAGATGAACATTTATAATAATTTAAAATCCAAAGGCATTCGTTATATCTAATCGTAGATTTGAAATAACCTTTTACTTATAAACCATTATTTTAAGACATGAAAATATACTCATATTTTGATACGATAACTGAATTATGTACAAGGTAAGGTAAGCACATCTTTAAACTTCAGTTTTAAAGAAGAAGAGAAGGATCTACGTTGGAAAAGGCTATTCGTCGTCAGTTTCGTATCATCTAGTTAGAATTATGGCTTCAATGGAGGGGTTACGAGATATATAGCTTGAGGGTTATTTGCAGGCGTCCTTTAAGGAATAGATTAGTGTAGTTATACCAACTTGATTTAGTAATTTGTTTGTATAGGTATTTTTGTAAATATACACAAACCACTTACTGTAATCACTAGCAGATCCAGGGGGGAGGGTTTTTACACTGGGTCACGGCACCCTCTTAAGAAAAGTTTTTGACTGTCCAACTTAGGTTTTAACGAAAAAAAATTTTTGGCTGTGAAACTGGGCACATGGGTGGGAAAGATGTTTATTTTTCGGTTATCTTAATTTTCAGGGTTCTTCCGTTATTACATTATTTTGCCTTTTACAAGTATTCCTACGACGGTACTCTTGCTCAAAGGTTACAAACTATATGGGATTCAACATTTGAAAGTAGATTTGATTTATTCCAGAGCATTAGTGTTGAAAACATTTTAATTTCAAAATTGATATAGTCATAAACATGTACAGTAGTCAAAATGAACTCGTATTCCCCTCAATGGACAACTGGTGAAGCTTATTTTCTTTTTGTATTGTTTCTTATGCATAGCGGTTCTCATAAACTGAATTTCTCCTTCTGTCTTTATTCTCGAGTCAGAGTTAGTTTGAAATCATAATCTATTTATGGCTGAAGGTATGAGAGTCACGTGTGTTAGTCATAATTTAAGTAGCCGTTTGTTAAAAAAAAAAAAAAAAAAAAAAAAAAAAGTCTTGATCGGTTATCATGCGCAATAGACAAGAATAAGTACAACGGAGTAGGGATCAGCTCAATTTTCTTGATGACTTATTTCTTGGTCAGAATTAATTATATATATATATATATATATATATATATATATATATATATATATATATATATACATATGTGTATATATACATGTATATATATATATATATATATATATATATATATATGAACCCTCCGACCAATGAAATCGGGTAGTCCGGGACCGTAGATTCTATTTTCAAAGTAATCTATATAAATAAAAAGGAAAATGTTTGTTTTTTCAAAATCAGACAAATTCTATTATCTCATAACCTCTGAAAGTTAGTGACGGCAACAGAAGAATTGGTAGAAGAGGTATTTCCTAATATTCCAACCAATTACAAGAATCACGATTGTCTTAGTGAATGAACTATTCTTGCGGATAGGAATAAAGACTCTTGTGAACTTAACAATGTCATTAAGACAAACATTCAAATTGAGGTTTAAATATTTAAAGATTACAAAAAAATGGTAAAAGGAAGAGACAGTGACATTGCATCACCAAGCAGGACAATGTCCTTTACGGCGGGCGAGAATAAAATCTGTTATAAAAGAATTATTGACTTCTTTCTTATAACTACTTTGTGATCGCTTTACCGTAAATTGTCTTTTAAGAAATGAACAAAGCGAGAGGTAATTACGTTGTTTATAGGTACTGAGTTTCTCTGTTTAGAGTCCTTGACTCGGCATAGCAAAACTTTGTTAGGCTGCCTTTCCGTTACCCTGGACAGTTGGGTGGTTGGGGATGACCGGTGTATACTATAATTTGAGGTTAGGTTAGTTGGTTAGTGAAGAGCTACGTTGCGGTAAGTTTCATTTGTGTAAAAAGTTTCAATGACTTTGATATCCCATGGTGTTTATTGCAGTTTGTTGATATGTTAAATCTGTAACTTCTGGATTCCATATGCTCTTTTTTCAATGTACCGATTGACAAGTTATATCTTTATATATATATTTAAAGATTAATATCGTAACTTGCCGGTTTGTTTATTTTCGTGTATACTGAAATTTTTAATTAATAATGTTTCAACTAATCGGATTATTTGTACTTTCAGGGAAGTCAAGTCTAGAATTCCCTTGTACCATTGCGTTTAAAGATCATAAACTGGATGGGAATATATTATAATCTGGATGGCAGTATTTCCTGATTAAAATCTGGTAGTACCTGTGTTATCCTTCCACATAGGCCCTCGTGACGCGAAATGCACACTTGACTAGTGACAAGGCTGCAATCTGGTGAAGTATTTTTCAGTCTGAGCTAAAAGGTTTCATTTTAGGTTTCATTTTAATCTAATTTCAAGCAAGCTAGTCCTCCCTGATTTTGGGCGGCGCCCCCAATATAGGGAGGCTTGCTTTTAAACCCTTGCGTGTAATATCGGAGAGTATTTATATGTTTTTGTACATTTAGGTTCTGCAGTTCACATAAAGCCTGTTGATCACAAATTTAAAGTATAAAGTTCACATTTAAAGAATTCCTACTATTTCTATATCTTAATTCTATTCCATATTTTGGGTCTAATTAATCATACATTTACTTTAAACTTTTTAATTAGGTGTAAAGTAGCCAATATGGGTAAATGCTTTTTAGAACGAATTTGGTACCTGTTATACACTTGCTGTTTATTTGTTTTTGGGCTCAAGCCATGACGTCCTGATGGAAGGTTCCTTTAGTAGCTTCCCAAGGGTATATATGACTACAGTGAGACCATTCCAGGGAAGAGGGGCTCTGTTGGCTCCCAGGTAGCCCAAGAACACCACGTTCCCTGTAATGAAGGAACTGAGACTGAGGCTGGTCCTAGTTCTGCACCTAGGATTATACAGGAGGTTCAGAAGCTTTCTGCCTTCGATTTATCACAGTACACCTGATCCCTTCATCTTATGAATTCCTTGCCCTTAACGGTTAGGAAAAAGACTGTGATCTCAAAAGGCAAAATAGAATTCCGTGAAGAATAAAAGTCTAGTCAACTAGAAGACAATACGAGTCTTCTTGGGAAAAGTAAGTTGCTTTGTAAAGCAATAGGGACCGAAAGCAAATCTCAATCTTCTGCCTGTCCTTCTCTGTCCACCCCTATATTCAAGGTCTGGAGGCCAACAGCACGATGGCCTTTGAGAAAGGAGGCAGTGTATCCTTGGATACTATGAGAAGTCTAGTTCTTCGGCCTTGTCCCCATATAAACCCTTGAGTAAGCACCAAGGGTACGGCCGACTTTACGGGAGAGGTCACTTGATTGGATCTTTGGATCCATGGACCAATATCTATGTGCAAGTCAGCCCCGACTAGACCTCTTCTATATGCCCTTTAAATGGATCTGACGAATGAAATCTTTAATAAATTCCCAATAACATGTGCAGGCTTAGGCCTGCAGCGCCACTAAAGCCCATCTCATGGTCTTTGGACAAGGTCCTACATTATGCCTCACCTGTGAACAATGAGGATTGTTCCCTCAAGGATCTAACCTAAAAGGTTATTTTTCGGTTCGCTATAGCCTCTGGGGCTAGAGTTAGTGAAATAGTGGCCCTATCTAGGGATGAGGGCCACATTAAGTGGGAGAACTGCATCTCTTTCCTGATTCAACCTTTCTCACTAAGGACGACCTACCCACTAAGAGGTGGGGTTCCTGGAGAATCTGACCTCTGAAGGAAAATGTCTCTCTAGGTCTGCTAGAGTGTCTAAGGTCTATCTTCATAGAACTTCAGACTTCAGGAGAAACAGCTCTTTACAGGAGAAAACTTTGGATCAAACTACCCCTATAACTAAGGGCGAAGCTCACCTACCTTATTCGTGGAGCGGATCCTGACAGTACTCCTGTAGATAAAGATCCGAGAAAAGTTGCTTCATCACTGAACCTTTCAGTGTGTGGACTTCAGCCTCTTCGCTCATTTACTGATCGGAGGTTGTCCAGTGTGTCTTACAGACACTATGCTAAGCATGTCTATGGATTGAAGCATTATGTGGTGGCGGCAGGTGCTATTTTGGACCCTGTCGTCTAGCTCTGTGATGAACAGTAAATTGATTGGGAATATCAATTAAAAGGAGGAGTCAGCATTTTTCGTTTGACCTCCCTTTGAATAAGTGTTGCCATGGTAACACCAAATCTGTTCAGAATCTCAGGTGTGAAATTATACGGATACCACTAGTGCCGTGTGTACATAGTACACAGTGTTATTAGACTATTCCATTTTCAGAAATTATTAAGAAAAGTCTTGTTAAAAGAGCTTTTCTT
Source organism: Palaemon carinicauda (assembly GCF_036898095.1). Taxonomy (NCBI): domain Eukaryota; kingdom Metazoa; phylum Arthropoda; class Malacostraca; order Decapoda; family Palaemonidae; genus Palaemon; species Palaemon carinicauda. The sequence goes on from NC_090742.1 coordinate 111,306,703, forward strand.
CAGTCTGAGAGT
>NC_090742.1:111307214-111309714 GCF_036898095.1 Palaemon carinicauda
ACGCATTTATAATTAGCAATAGATGGACATTACAAAAGTTTCTCGTTACAGATTACCTGCTTGATTCGACTCATTTGGGAGATTTATATTCCTTCTTTTATAGCTGTTTTACAAAATGGAAAAGAATTACGGTGATTAAAGTTAAATAACGCGAGGTATAAGGAAAATTATCATGATAAACCTATTTTGAAATTCTAAGTTTGAACTCGTGGAGGTTATATTGTTTTTTTTTTTTATTCATGGCTGCAACGGTCTACTATACAATATATATATATATATATATATATATATATATATATATATATATATATATATATATATATTCATATGTTCATTACATAGGGAAATAACTATTGCTTTAATCATTAAAAAATATTTATCATTTACATTGGAATGCTGTTAATTAGATATAAATCTTAATAATTTTTATTTATCTTTATTTTTATGCTTTCTATACCGTTTTCTGTATTACAGTCTACCGATTTGTAGAGATTTTTTTTTATCTATATAAAATAAGAAAGATACGAGAATCATTGGTAATAAATTTAACCTTAAAAATATATAATACAATCTTTTTAAATCTCGTTATTAAATGCAAAGTTTATTTTCCAAGTTCATGATTAAATTTCTCGCAATAACTAATTTCAACTTAAACTTAACCTATAGAGTTACCTAAGTTGATTGATAACATTATCTTTGTATATAAACAAATGATAAGAGAGTAATTAGCTTTTATTGATCAATGCATTTTATGGAAACTAGATTACGAATACTGAGGTTATCCTCTAAGTGTAGATGCATTCTGTCTCATTTAGCATTATTATTATTATTATTATTATTATTATTATTATTATTATTATTATTATCAAAAGCTAAGATACAACCATTGTTGGACAAGCAAGATACCATATGTTCAAGGGATCCAACAAGGATAAATAGCCCAGTGAGGAAAGGAAACAAGGAAATAAGTAAACTAAAAGAGAAATTTTGAGGAAAGTAACAAGTTTCAACCATAATTTGAAAAAAATTGTTTTCATATTGATGATTATGATTAAGTCTGCCAGTATGATTACTAATATCATTACGAATTATTGGAATCTATTATTTTTCCAATATATATATATATATATATATATATATATATATATATATATATATATATATATATATATATATATATATACTGTATATATATATACATATATATATATATATATATATATATATATATATACATATATATATATATATATATATATATATATATATGTATATGAATGTATATATTTATATATATATATATATATATATATATATATATATATATGTATGTATATATATATATATATATATATATATATATATATATATATATATATATATATATATACATGTATATATATATATATATATACATATATATATATATATATATATATATATATATATATATATATATATATATATACATATATATATATATATATATATATATATAGATATATATATATATATATATATATGTATATATATATATATATATATATATATATATATGTATATATATACATATATATATATATATATATATATATATATATATATACATATATATATATATATATATATATATATATATATATATACTTATCCGATAAGAATCCTTTTTAAACCAATAATATCTTACATCGAGATAACTGATACATCAACAAAAAAAGACAATCTCTTGAATCCACACTTTTCTAGCTTTGCATTTCATCGAAATGGCCTCATTTATTTACTTCAAATATACTTAAACTGAACAGAGCAGTGTAGTCACATTTTCATATATTTTCATTAATGTTGAAACGTATGAAGACATGTTTTGCATTTTTTTAATTGTAAATAAAAATGTGTCGAGGTATTTGTATAATTCTAAGATTATATATCTGAAATTGATGTACAATGCTTAACAAATAAAATTTTGCGGTGTGGCCCCAGAGATTCATTTATTTGTGTCGTTAATTATGTGTATATATATATATATATATATATATATATATATATATATATATATATATATATATATATATATGTATATATATATATATATATATATATAGAGAGAGAGAGAGAGAGAGAGAGAGAGAGAGAGAGAGAGAGAGAGAGAGAGAGAGAGAGAGAGAGAGAGAGAGAGAGAGAGAGATATATATATATATATATATATATATATATATATATATATATATATATATATATATATAGATATATATATATATATATATATATATATATATTTATATATATATATATATATATACATATATATATATAAATATATATATACATATATATATATATATATATATATATATATATATATATTAGAATTTTTTTTAATATATATATATATATATATATATATATATATATATATATATATATATATATATGAAAATATGGAATGAAGTTGCTCTGCTCGAAAGTCTAATATTAAAGTTGGGATATTATAAGGAATGAT
>NC_090742.1:111314714-111327214 GCF_036898095.1 Palaemon carinicauda
ATAAAATCCTCAAGTATCGTAATACGAAAAGAAGTATTTTTCCCTGAGGACACAGAACATCTTTTGTGAATATATTTACCTGGCTTTGATTCCGATGTGTTAGATATTTGTTTGATGAGAGGAAGAAATATTAAAGGAATTATTAATGCATACATTTAAGAGATGTTTGACGCATAACCTTCCAGATATCTACATCAAATATGCAAAGACATAAATCTGTGCATACATACCTTAAAAAGAAAAATATTACAATTACATTTATTCTATATTGATCCATTGTTGCTGTAAACCATTAGGAGAATGGACTAAGATTAGTTTTTTTCTTTTTTGTGTTCGTAATAATTTATAATAAATATTTTCATTTGCTTATTAGCTAAAATTAGTTTTTAAGACACCTTAATTCTCTCAGGTAAAACCCTATCCAATTTGCCAAGTCAGGATTTTCTCTTGAGACATTTTTCTATATTAAACTTACATGTCATAATAACATCTGTCTCCAGATGACTTGTTTTCTTATTTGCAAAATCATAATCGTTGCCTTTCATATATTCATTATATCTACACCACTGTAGTAGAACATTGACTTTTAATTGCTCATGAGAATATTGGAGAATAGGATTTTTCTGAAATTTACATCCCTTGGTTATGAAAAAATAAATCATAACAAATTATATTCTAAAAATGATTTGAACAATAGTCTACATTTTTATTATTAATTAACCGTCTTACTTCATTCTGAATTACTGTCAGATCCTAAGGGAGTAATGAACATGCAATATCTGTCTTATTTATTGTTTCTCTTGATTTATTACCGCCATAATATACAATAACAAACTTAAAATTTTATCTTTTCACTTTTTTTCTTTTACTGAACACACCGTAGGTAATCATTAGATGTACTGTTAGAAAACGAATTTTAATCGGAAATTCTCCTTAAAGATATACTGTTCTTAGAAGTATTTCAGTAAATACAGGCTATCGTAATTTTTATCCTACTTTGTTATTATATTCTACTTGTTGGTGACTAATATCACTCCTTAACGTCAATATGTCCGTTTAAAAAAAAAAGAAAAAGTATCTAACACATACACAGCAGTTACCTATTAATCAATATCTACGACACAAAAATAACTTTGACAATTGATAACCTTTCAATTAGTATTACCTACCACTGATGAAAAAAAAGCGATCGTCAAACAAATGCAAAAAGATTCCTGCTGATTTTATACAAATAAATGTCTGGAAAGAAACTTTAAGTACAACTTGGAGCTTACCTATGTAAATATATTTGCGCATAAACTCAACTTTGTCCAATCAAGCCAAGTGAATAGATAAGGGCCGGTGTGTCGCATTGCATATATATTGCTCTCTCTCTCTCTCTCTCTCTCTCTCTCTCTCTCTCTCTCTCTCTCTCTCTTGTTCCTCTGTGAACCATATGCATGAATAAATATTCAAAGATAATTGAAATTTAAACTATTGCATTGAAACTTAAAAGCTTTAACAGTTTTCACCATTATAAAGCGGAATCTCTTATTTTTTTTTATCTTCCCTAATATGAAAATAAATTAGTTTCAAGGATTTGTTTATGTCTCTAAACAGGTATACTTACGAAGTATTAATTTGAAAAATATCACCATATGGTATTATGTTTTTTGACTGACATTAAAATGAAATATATCTTATGAATATTAAAATCGTAAATATTACAATCCAGAAACAACATCGTTCCTCATCTAACTCAGCGTCAATGACCTTAGATGTCAGGATGCCAGAAAACGTCAAATCAATCAATCAATCTCATCTATCATTGTCTAAATTAGCAGAGTTGACAAATGGAATAGAATAATCAATTGACTTCAGATTTTCAAGTATTCTAAAGCATAGGATTAAAACATGAAAATTATTGGTTGTTTGTACTATTTCGATAACAGAAAGTCATGTCAGTATGGTCGAAAGATCTTCTACGTATTTTTACATTATCTATTTGTTTTTGTTTTTTTATCTCATTGAGTAAATATTCGGTGGATGTTAAAAAAATTAATTGCATTTGCATTAATTTTCTCATTTTCCTATCTTATCGAAAAAGAATATCACTAATCTCAAACTCTGTCCTTTCATTTTCACTTACATTATTGGAAACAAGTTAAGAAACAACCCTCGCCAGCCATTTTTCAGAGGAAGGAATATATTCCGTCCTTCCTATTTCATCGAGTAAAAACGTCACAGTAAAACGTTCAGATCAGAGCATTTCCGATACTGAGTCACAAACATCAGGTGGGGTAAGGGGGTACTATGAAAGAGCCAGAAATAGCAACTAGCAGGTAGACTTTGCTAAAAACACTGAAAATTTTTACTTTGATCCTCGTTGTAGATATGGCTATTGCACCAAGGTCATAAGAAGGTCATTTGTAAGTCATGCTAGTAGGTTGAATTAGATTTTATAGAAAGTAGTGTACCCTACCCGTCAAAAAGGATGTCTAAATATTTAGATAGCTATACACCCACACGCACACAGATTCAAACCATCCCACACCGTCTCTCTTTTCTAGCTACAACTCCTTTCTCCTAAACGTGAATGTTTTATATATATATATATATATATATATATATATATATATATATATATATATATATATATATACATATTTATATTTATATATATACTTACATATATATACATATATGTTATATATATATATATATATATATATATATATATATATATATATATATATATATACATATTTATATTTATATATACATACACATATATACATATGCATATTTATATTTATATATATACATACATATATTTACATATATGTTTATATATATATATATATATATATATATATATATATATATATATTTATATACATATACATATATACACACACATATATATATATATATATAAAGACATATATTTATATATACAATATATATATATATATATATATATATATGTATATATATATATATATATATATATATATATATATTAATATATATATATATATATATATATATATATATATATATATTAATATATATATATATATACATATATATATATATATATATATGTGTGTGTGTGTGTGTGTGTGTGTGTGTGTGTTTGTGTGTGTGTGTGTGTATGTGCGTGTTTGTGTTTATGTGTAGTCTGACACTTTTATTATATAGGGGAAATTTAAGCCTCGCTTTTAGAAATGATTATACTGTTTCTTATTAGTGATCAATGAAAATTGATTTTTAGAATTCTGATGATGAATCCTTAATACGGTATTGGACTTTAACATAAAATGATTGACCTTTTTTGGGGGGAATACCGTAATAAACTTGTTAGATATATTTATCGTTGTTTGATTTGTTTGTTCCAGACTGCAATGATATGATATGATAAACTGTTATGTTGATGTAACAGAAATAAAAGAAATTTTTATGAACTCTGTCATTTTATGATATAGAAGAAAATTGGCATGAAGTTGTATATCCTTATCACACACAGATTAATACTTTTTTTCAAGGGTTTAATTTATTCATAAGTAGAATTACCTGAGTTTATTCTTCTAACTAAGTCTTAACAGTGGAATATGTCGTTTATTTCCTATTCACCGCATACGCTAGTTTAGGTTCCATTCTTCCGACTCCCAAATCAATCTAAAAATTATCCCGTGTCTTGCCATCTTCTAAATCCATCACGCTGGAAACACGGAGTTTAATTTCTGGATGTCTATTTATTTGATATTTTTCCAGAAGTGTTGGTAGACTACGAAAGTGTTTGAGAGATTCTTAAACATAAAAGCAAGAATTTATTATCTACCTATATATCAGGCTTTGCCTACTATATATTACCGTAGAGTATATTCAAAGCTTTCCTCTAATTATATATTCTCTTTTCTTCATACATTTCCTAGTATTCTGTGTTTTTAAATAGTGTTTCACATTGCATCCAATTTTAGCATCTATGTAAATTATGGTTTGATGAATTCATTGGTATAAACATAGTCCATGATAAACCTGATTCCCCTTATGCCACGTAGAGGGATGTCTTGGAGGTGATGGGGGGGGGGGGGAGGGGCGCAATGACGATAATCTTAATTTCACCGCGCATGTTCGTTCTGTCTTTATAGTAGGTCGGATAAGCTTAAAACTTTAGCAAAATAGTTCATTTATGATACAAGCATCAAACTTTGCATGAAGGTTCTTTATGGTGTTCTTATGAAAATAAAACTGAACCACTCAAATTTTTTACGTTTTCAAGAACGCCGCCACTTTTTGAAAATGACGGCAATACCCCGGATTTTCCACATGCAAGATTTTGAAAAGTAGGTCATATGAAGCACTTTTGATGACCAGTGGCCTAGATTTGAAGTTAAACTACTATCTTTATGACAATAGTCACTGTAGATACAATATCGTGAAAATTCTTAAGTGCGCATGCGCAAAATTTGACCAGAATTATTCATTTTATTAGTAATTGGGTGGTTAAACTTGATATTTTACCAAATTAGTTTCTCTGATAATTCAATTATACAGATTTGCGAGTTTAACATTCTGATGGTGTGATTGACATTGCCTTGACTCACCAGGGGTTTCTTACAAAATGGCTGTCAAAAACAAAATGGCAGCATAAAAAAGATGGTTATTTACTCGCAAGCAGCGCAACTTCGGCTTTATCACGGAAATGGACATGAAATGGGTGATAAAATGAGCATGAAAGGATGATGAAGTGGGGTGAAACACAAGGTCAATTGGGTCATCCGGTTTAGACTGTAAATGTAGAGATGCGCTCGATCATATGAACTATGCAAGATGGTTGCCTATTCACCTTCGTGACATGCTTTCTCTTGAAATATGTCATCTTAGAATTTTTTCAGAGTTTCTATAAGGCAACTTTTCAGTTGGGAAAACGAAGAGCAGGTTTTTACGTATTGCTATAGATCAATGCTGTCGCAAAAGGTGATGGAAGAGCAATTGGCTTGACGGAAGATCCTTCAGCTTTTCGAAGATGGCCAATTGCTGGACCAGAGATTCGTAGATTGGTTGACGATTTTCAACAGCAAGTGGAAACGTGAAGTTAAAAAGATCCAAACACCACGAAGAAACACTTTCTACACAATAACAGATTTTTGAAAAAATAGGAAGCTTAAGGCGGTATTTATAAATAGGGGAAAACCTTTTGAGGAAGAGTCTTTACATCTCTATGTTATTGACACAAAAGAAGTTGTTGACAGCAAGGTTGCCCAGTCAATACGACAACTGACAAAGTTTGGTAGTCGTTAGTTTGATCAGTTCTTGAAAAAAGTTCACAATAAAGAAAAGTCAGAATTTTACGAGCCAGTTGCCAAAAACAAACTTCCACTATTTAGTTCAAAGCCAAAATCAGACTCGAATGCATCAAAGTCAAAGTTTGCAAGCTTAGAAGATGACTGCAATCTGTTTTCAAGACTGTTCATCTCTTGCAAAAGTAGGCATTGTGATTTAGAAGACTTTTCTCGTCACGAGAATCAAAACTATCTACCATCAATATCACAAAATGGGAGTTTCAACTCTGGAACAAAGTCTCAACTGATGCCAGTGCTAGGAAGTGATATACAGGTCCCTTCAACCGCACCGCAGGCAGATACTCTCATTATAGATGGTGCTGCGTTGGTCAACTCGAAACAGCCAGGAGAATGCAAAACCTTCGATGTATATGCCGATGATGTCATTGTGCCATACGTCCAGCACTGTGCGTTTAATATCATGTAATTCCTTATGGATCTAAGAAAAATACAATCACTTCTCTTAGAATGAAGTGATATTTGAAACCATAAAACTGATCATTTCCATGCTAAAATGAACCATCGATTATTTTGTTGATAAGTCGGTTATTGCTGTTCTGCCTAATCTACCCCTCATCCATGACCTCAACAAGCTTTAAATATTTCAATGTGGTTTGGGTGAATTAAAAAGTGTGAAAGAAACTGTAAGCTTTGGTCATGAAGGAATTCCTATAAAAAGTTCAAAAACCTGGGTTACATTCTCAAAACTCAGATAATATGATTTTATGTGCCCAAAGGAGGGAATGCAAATATCAAAATCCTTGGGATTCCATAATAATTCTGTTTTATAGAAATTAAGAACGGAGAAGTGACTGCAAATACAGGAGAAATATTAGGAGCAAAATACAAACTTATACAGTCTATATTTGCTCTACCAGGGCCTTTGATGTAGTAGAGCCCTACAAATTCACCTGTGAGGTACTTGCAAACCATTACGTTACTAAACAAATTTCTCAAAATACATCAACTCTTTCCATTCCAGCAAAAGTCAGTATTGACGACTTGCAATCCTTATCCTTCGCTGTGGAAATGGGAGTAAAGCTAAGTGACGTTTAGTCTCTGCAGTTTCAATATGTTCATTTCCTTAATATTGACTTTATTGGAGGAAAAAAGCAGAGAAAAAGACATGGTCCAAAAAATTCGGAATGGAAATTAGGCTGTACAACTGCAGATGGTTACACTTATATAAAACATAAGTTTAACAAGTAAACTGGTTTACCAGTAATATCTTGAAGACAATGCCAATTGGTCCACCACCAGACTCAATACAATATATTTCAACATATTTTTAACACATATTAGCCACTTGGTGCATGTTTTTACAGGGGGAGAGATGAAATATAAGTATATAAAGCAGTATGTATCTAAACTTCCTCGCTATGATGATAGGCCTAGAACTGTTTCACAATTCTTCTTTGCTGAAAATCATAGGTCTCACATGGAAGAAAATTATTTGACACGCAATTCTAAAAAGAACTGATGTTTATACTTACCATGCACATACTACACTAACCTGGTTGTGGTCTACAATATAAGTGCCTAAAAAATGGCCCACAAAACATGATAGGGTGGCTAAAAATTACCACTGAAGACGTGGTAATACTAAGAAGATATACAAAGACCATAACAAGTCCATCTTAAAGAAATGCAAAACTCCACTAGCTTACAAGGAAACTATTGCCAACGACGGGTATAATTCTACATGCTTTCTTTTAATTATGTGCATGATGATTCTCAGTATAGTGAAAATAGCCATATCTATCTTAAACACTGATTAGATTCAGGTTTACAATCAAATTAGGTATGTTTTCCTATAACGGCTTTTATTTTATTTCTATGTTTGTTAATTCAAATCTGATTCACCAGGAATGAAACCAACTTAGTACCACTCAAGAGAATTTAGCCTTTAGGAGTCTAGGTTAAATACTGAATTTTAAAGATGCCGTTTTGGAATAGGTCCTTGGAATCGACTCAACAGTTTTCCATTTAACCTATTGAAATGTCATTTAAATGGTTGAGAAATACCTATAATGGGTCCTGTTTTTCCTTACAGTAATATATATTCATAAAAACTTAAATTATTATATATAAAAAATTATATTCAATACACTTTTGAAGGACGCACCTAGTATATTAATGCTGTAGTTATTGTTCACCCTTTCCCCCTTTTTTTTTGGTAAGATAAGCTATTACCAGTTCACACACTTAATCTCTGCAAATTTCCTTGCTCTACAATCAAAATTGTGGCCAGGAAGCTGTTCACAAACAAACACACAAACCTGGGCGAAAACATAACTTCCTTCCTACTTCGTTGATAATAAAGACATTGAAAGATTAAAATGTTTCACTGTTTTTAAGCTAACAAGCACCAACCATTTATTTCTTTATAAATTCATGAATTAAAAAGTTTTTTGAGATAAAAAGAAATGTCGTAATTTTTTGCTAAATGTTCCAGCCTCGATTCCGCAACGAGTCTTGTGGATAATTGAGAATCATCTTTTATATATTTAAATCAGATGACATAAATTATGTTCTGACATCAACAGAATTCAAACTACCATTGTAGAAATGTACGTAAATAAGGACGAATGAGCAAGTAGCCAACTCTTTAAAATTTGGATATAACCCGCTTATGGAACTGAGCATTTTACCTATTTAGTAAATGGAAATTAGGGAAGTAAAACATTGAACCCTACAATGAAACTTTTACTGGAAAGTTATGAAAAAAATAAAGTAATTTCTTTTTTTTTTCTAACACTGCAAATGTCAAATGCTCATATTGTAGCATGATTTGGGGTAACCGTTTAATACGAGAACGCTGTAACATAAGAAGGTTACAAGAGGTTTAATTTCCTTCAATGTTGAGAAAACATTTTTTATATCATAAAGAGTAAACTAATAGTTGTATTTATTTTGAATAAGGCAATTCCCCCATGAAAAATAAGTAACGAATATATGTTTGTAAAAGTTTTTCATTTCACATGATAAAAGATCGGAAATAAGAAGTAGACTGGAAAAAAAGATCAGGTTCCGAACTCTGAGATTAGGTAAAATATGATGGGTAGTGTTATCCTATTTAGATATCTTAGGACAGCTATCACTATGACGTTTGCCTATAACGACCCAGTTGAACGGTTTTATGGCATTGATGCCATTTATCTAATCATTTATATGCGACTTCTGGACAAACCATATGTAAGATTGGTATAAATATATATATATATATATATATATATATATATATATATATATATATATATATATATATATATATACACCTACATATATATATATATATATATATATATATATATATATATATATATATATATATATATATGTATATATATATATATATATATATATATATATATATATATATATATATATATATATATACAGTATATGTACACCTACATATATATGTATACATAAAGATATGTATATATATATATATATATATATATATATATATATATATATTTATATATATATATATATATATATATATATATATATATATATATATATATATATATATTATAATAATAATAATAATAGTAATCATGATAATAATAATAATAATAATAATAATAATAATAATAATAATAATAATAATAATAATAATAATAAATGCAAAGGTTTCAATTTAAGTTAATAAAAAGAACTTATGTCATTCAAGGTCTTGATTTTTTCCTGTATTACAAATTCTTAGGTACATGAAGAAATTGTGATGTTTCAATGAAAAAAATTAGTCAATTAATCAGTCAACCGAAAAAGATAGTAATCATTTCTGAAAAAAAAAATAAAAAAAAATTAAAAAATACACTCCTAAACAAGTAACAGTTTGGATACGTCTTTTTTTCCGGTGTTTTGCTAATGGGATTTACACATATTTTTCTGTTGGGACTTTGCTGAGGATCCCATAAATCCATAAATCACCTGTAAAATACTAACATTCTTGATCAATGGTGACCACCATTCTCTCTCTCTCTCTCTCTCTCTCTCTCTCTCTCTCTCTCTCTCTCTCTCTCTCTCTCTCTCTCTCTCTTTTAACAAGATGTCTAACCCTTGATTATTTTCTACCTTCGCCTATAGACTTGTTTTCTTTTCTTATAAGAGATAATATCCGACCATGTTCATTTTATCCCGTTTTTATTTTTTTATATCTTCCAAAATGTTTTGGTGGCTCATCCTATGAAATAATTCTTTTTATTCATGGTAACTGGTTCCTTTCGTTGATAAGCGATTTCTGTTCCCTCTATACATCTGGAAAGATTTTACTTTAAACTATATTTTTGCTCTCTCTCTCTCTCTCTCTCTCTCTCTCTCTCTCTCTCTCTCTCTCTCTCTTCTCTCTCTCTCTCTCTCTCTCTCTCTCTCTCTCTCTCTCTCTCTCTTGACTCGAATTACTATCCGTTACCTAACATTCCCTAATATTAAATGTTAATCATGATAATTGTTGCTAACATTGGGTTACATATACAATATGGAATAAATAGGCCATTAGAAGAAACTCAAAACAATAAAAATCATATTAAATCTGGCAGATTGTCAATATATACTCCGTTGAAAAATTCAGTCCTACTGCATGGATATTTTCTCCCGTTTATCCAGCTTCAATCCACTTAATTGACGGATTTCCCCTTTTGCCATGAAGGGAATGGCTGAACTTTATGAGGGTCCCTATCAGACAACTATAGCTTTGGATTTTTTCTTTATACAGTCAATAACTGAAATTATAACCTTTTTCAAGACCAAAAGAGAGGTAACATAATAATGATCTAAAGCTAACAAAGAAAATATTCGGAGTCCATAAATTTGAAAACTTATGTTTTTTTTTTTTTTTTTTTTTTTTTTAAAGCTAGAATTTTACGGATGGCCCATCAATCGGTAAATCTAATATGCATATATAAAGATAAAAAAGAACACTTAATTACATACTTATATTTGAATGATGGTTGCCCATTATTAGTATAATAAGAAAACTAAAAACTATTAGTGTTAGATTTAACTATACGTTCGAGTAGAGGGGCATACAATAGGTTAACTTTTAATACTCTTTTCTATAATAGGTCACTAAAACGTTACTGAATATACAGTCAAGTCATGTGAAAAAAAAAAATGTATCACCTCAGATATAGTCAAACATATTTAAAAGGACACAGTTCCTTTTTTTAGAAAATGAAGGAAAACTAGTAATGTCAGACGCGCCAATCACCGCCCCTCGCCCGGGAACATTCAAGACAAATGCAGTATCCGTCAATAATAATAAACGGTTGGGGTTCTGAACTTGCTGGAATCAGGTGATGCTGAATTTTGACCTTTCAAGGTTATAGAAGGTACTATTTTAAAGACCTTATGCGATTTCCTATCTATCAATAATATTAATAAAGTATTAATCTCTACTTGTTTGAGAGTTATGGCCTCTGAAATTCGTTACCTTGAAAATTCGACCCATTTGAACATTGAGCCAACCAATCTTCAAAACTGCATTTTCCTAATCTTGATATTTACGTATATTTCCGGCATCGGAAAATGAAGATTTTGGCCTTAGTTTCAAATAAATTAGGTAATATTTAACAATGTTTCAGTAAAAAAAAAAAAATTATTTTGATCTTTTGGATAACTGTGACTTTGACTTTGACTCAATGAGGTCAATATTTGATTGGGGTCCATTACGTCATAGTGTATCTCTCCTGAAAATTTCAATCGAATCGGTCAGGAAGTTTTTTTGCGTTTAGTTGCTTACAAAAAACAACTAAACAGACAAACACAAAGAAACCTAACCTTCCCTCATACACTCTTCACCCACCTCGATGTGGACGTGGCAATAAAAACGCTTTGTCAAATTCCTATTGCGAGCTAAAAAAAAAAAAAAAAGCTTTATTTCTAAAGTGAAAACTATTTTGTTTCCATAATTTGTCACTGTCACTAACAATAAAAAAAAAATATTTTTCTGTTTCAAAGGAATTAATCAACGAATAAAGTGGACAAGGAAATATACATTTCTTTTGGCAAAAAGAAATGTATATTTCCTTGTCCACTTTATTCGTTGATTAATTCCTTATTTAGTATATCACTGGTAAGACAGTATAATACTTTCAAAAACTATACATTAATATGCAAATTTATCGATAATTGAAAAAATTATTATTATTATTATTATTATTATTATTATTATTATTATTATTATTATTATTATTATTACTTGATTGTCTTCAATATTGCCATATTGGCAAAATTTCGTTTAGAGATCTCCCACAACCCAATAAAAAGATTATACCAAAAAAATCCGGAGTAATCTCTTGGGATTCAAAAACATTTACTGTATTATTTTTTTCAATAATAATAAAGCTATAATTTTTTACTTTTTATGTATAAAATGTTATTAAATTGGTGTTGTATACCCCAAATTACCTGCAGTATCCAATCTGTAGGAGAGACGAGAGGAGTTTTAATACCCTTTCATTTGGAAGCTTTAATAGTGTATAGTTTTAATTGATTTCTTAACCAGTTAACAGAAATAAAATGTTACGACGACATTGAATTGGTTTTACAAAACTGCCATTCAAACTCTATCTTTTATAATAATTATATATATTTCTGATAAAGCCATGATATTACTAACTTTCGAATCTAGCTTAGTTGCCCGAGTTATTGTTTAAGAAAAAAAAGAGCTTCAGGTATAGATATACTACTATCACTAGTGTTGCTAGTACTACTACAAATGCCACCACTAAATCTTGTAAAATTTATAATAATAATAATAATAATAATAATAATAATAATAATAACAATAATAATAATAATAACAACAATAATAATAATAATAATAATAATAATAATAATAATAATAATAATAATAATAATAATAAGATTTACGAAAAAAATAATAGAAATAACAACAACAACAACCAAAACGATAATAGTAATAATAATAATAATAATAATAATAATAATAATAATAATAATTACAACAACAACAACATCAACAACAACAACAACAACAACAACAACAATAATAATAATAATAACTTTGGGAAAATCATGAAGTTTTTTCTTTCTAGATAACTTCCATTAACAGAAAATTTACAATATTGCAAGCTGGCTAATCAATGAAAGAGACCCTTTTTAAAAAGTAACGCCAGAATTGCTTTATTATTAGGGTAA
>NC_090742.1:111337214-111339714 GCF_036898095.1 Palaemon carinicauda
AGTTCAAATTAATAATTCTCTTCACCCATTTATCACGGACTACCTATTCCATACAGCATGATGAAAACGCTGCTAAAGGAAATGAATGCAAGTGATCCCGGATGACCACCGGAAAAAGTGCCTCGTTTCATTCGGAACAGAAAAGTCCATTTCCGGGAAAAAAATCATCAAAGTGATGCATACTCTGAACGTGAGAAATTACAATTTGCAGTGAGTAGCAATTACGGATAATTACTCGTAACTTTATGTTTAGTAGAGCGGCTTGCTTAATGACGTGCGATTTTTAGAATTTTCCTTTAACGGTTTTCCAAGTGATAAGGTGTGGTGGTCTATTGGAAACGCCCCTGCCTCGGGATCTGCAGGACTGGGGTTGTAGTGTCTGCAACCTCACCATTCTTGTCAGCTAAGGATGGGAGGTTTGGAGGAACCTATAGGTCTATCTGCTGAGTCATTAACAGCCACTGCCTGGTCCTAGCTTGGATGGATAAGGATACATATATATATATATATATATATATATATATATATATATATATATATATATATATATATATATATATGTATGTATGTATGTATGTGTGTGTGAGTGTGTGAGTGTGTGATTGTGCGTATATCTGGTCAGCATCTACTGCATTGTCCTCCTAGCTAAACCATGTTCACTGTTCTTTGCCTCTGCCATTCATGAGCAGCCTTTAAATCTTTAAACTCCTATGAGATAAGTATTGGTAAAATCATTGCAAAGGATAAAATCCTTTTCAGATTAGACTTTTTTGAAACATCAGCCTTCCTCCCCAATAGATAGAATTTGCCTGCAAGCTTCCCATTGTTATGCAGTGAATTAATACGGGGTACGAGCATCCATGACTTTTATGTCAATTATATGAATGATATCTTTATTTTATTTTCTATAATCTGAATTAACAAATGGTTTGGAATATTTACCGCGTTTTTTACAGCTGTTTTTGATAGGCTGTAATCTCATTTTAAAGTTAGCCAATTGTAAATGCAAGGTAACTTATAATCTTAATGGAGTTTAAATCATTTCCTCCTGCATAACGGGAAGAGAAAGAAATATTAAATCTAAGAACAATAACCTACCAAAGGATTTCATGTTTTATTACCAACAGTAACAAGTTAATATATAGTATATAACACGATAAAACTCAATTTACAGAAAAACAGAAAGTTTCTCTATAAGTATAATACGTCAAATTACGAGGGTGTATCATTGCAACAACAAAGTATTATGGAGGTACACAAACTAATAAGATAAAATCTTCACATAATGATCGGCGTCTATGACCTTCGATATCAGGATGCCGAAAAAAAAAATCAAAATCAATCAATCAATTACGTGATGAATTATGGCAGCAGCATTTATTGGGAAATCCAGCAACCACAATTCCCTCATTACCTCAATTATTTTTTCTTATCACAGGTTTCACTCTAAATAATGTCTAGTGAAATTCCATTATTTGAATCGTATAGGAGTATTAGAACTCTTTCATATATAAATGTTTATGGATCAAGTGGTTCTATTTATTAAGTGTTATATAATTCAATAGGTTCTTTGTATCAGTATTTCTTATTACATTTTATATATTTTTTTTAAATCATGCGTATAGTTTCTACGATGACACATCAGTTAGCACCAATAGATGATGTTAAAGGTTTTGGTTAAAAATGGTTTTATAAAGCTATTACTGCCTATCTACAAGAATTTGTTAATATCTGATTTCAAGGAAAAGAAATTATCATGTCACTAGTACACCCAGTCTGTTGTTTGTGATCTCCTTTCATGGTAATTATTAGGGAATCAGAGACGCTATTCCACCCTACTGTACACCTTGTCATTCCACATGTCATTTTAGCATGTCTAGAAAAGGGGAAGAAGGGAAAGTCAAGGAGAATTTATTTGGGGAGAGAGAGAGAGAGAGAGAGAGAGAGAGAGAGAGAGAGAGAGAGAGAGAGAGAGAGAGAGAGAGAGAGAGAGAGTAATGAAGATATACCCTGAAGATAAATATTGTAAATGGTCAATAAATCTATTTTTTTTTTAGTACTAAGAAATTACCTATCACTACGTCTCTATCTTGGAAAAATAAATTAATTTTCCATATACAATTTTATTTTCATGATATGACTTTCTGTCTGTCTCTGTCTGTCTCTCTCTCTCTCTCTCTCTCTCTCTCTCTCTCTCTCTCTCTCTTATTTCTATTTATTTCTAGGAACTTTTTCTTCAAAATAACAACACAAATATGATCACATCCTTATATGTGCATTCACATATTATGCATCTCTCATGTTTCTAATACAAATTTTAAGCTAATTATTAATTTTAGCTCTTAATATTTTTTTTCTAAAATAACATACGGAGTATATTAATCTTTAGTAATATTTCTAAATATTTCAAATTGGAACCCTAATAAAATTACGATACATATCTTGAACTAAGCAGTAGATCATGTACAAAGTAATTACTCAACCACAGTGAATTATATCC
>NC_090742.1:111344714-111362214 GCF_036898095.1 Palaemon carinicauda
ATATATTATAAGATGGTCCCGTATCTGGAACCAAAATGTAATGTTATATATATTACGGCTGGTAACCTATACAACCTCTCAAGTTCCAAACTCACCTGCCTGTTTTTGCATTAAATCTGTTAAACTAGGAAATATTAATAACCAAACTCTGAGGTAATTACATAACTCCTGACTGCAATATACAAAGCACTGAATATCCAAAGGTCTCTCAAGTACGCTCAAAACACCACTGGGTAATTATTATTACGATCGATTTAAAACCACCTCTTACTTCGATTCCTTAACAGGATACGAGCGAGTATGCAATAAACACTGATGATTGAAATAATACACTCTTTACGAATATAAATATATTCTATATAAATTACAACACTTTGAAAAAATAAATCACTCAAAATATTACGATTGAGCAAAACTTAGATTAAGACAAAAATGTTACGCTCTGAAAATTATATAATCAAATGACAAGAAATATTAAATCTGAATAAACATTATACTAAGACAAAACAAATAATTACACTGAAAATTATATAATTACTTGATCGTAATATTAAATTTGCATTAAACCTTAGACGAAGACATAAGAAATAATACCTGTGAAAAATATACAATCACTGGTTTCACTTGAAATTAAATTTTACACCAACATATCAGTTTGATACTTAATGAAAATAAATATCCAGATCAGGATACAAATACCTTTCATGTTTCTACAGGGCCAGTTACAAAACTCTAAGAGAAGTTTTATAAATACTCACTACGTTTACAAGAACCTGTCACACCAAAACTTTGATATTTCATGAACACTTTTATAACAAAACACTGGGCTAGTACAAGAGGCGAATGAGAGAGAGTAGGGGAGATGGCTATGACTTAAGGCTGGAATTCTCTATCTGATCTATGCATCCTAGGGGTTGCCTTTATATGACACTTATCTACTTCCAGAATATTCTAAATAGATCTGAAAGCGTGGGGGTTTGGCCTAAGGTCGTCAGAGCTAACAACTATAATATATCGAACAGGATAGCCAACCCACTGCACGGCAACACTCTCTCAGCCACCCACCGTTCTCGGAAATAAAAAAAAGATACAACCTAACCCTAGGATTTTACGAGATCCTTCTAAACCACATAGCAAATTAAGAATTGCGTATTTTTTTTCTCAAACATGACACAGTACCTCATAAGAATATAAAAGAAAATTACATGAGCCCTTGTTCGTATCTTGTTTGGTTATATAACACTCTTAAAGCAAATTACATAAGACTTTGTAACAAAAATACACAAATAAAAAGTTAATTCTTAAAAATAACATGAATTTTCATATACTGACTAGAATGAAGTATTCAACGAAATTAATGACGAAAGTCTTACGTAGTTTACATACAAAAATTATGTCTACATGAGAGGAACTCATCTTACGGGTTGGCTATTCACATCTCCAATCTCAAAAGGAAAACATAAATAAAATCATGAATATAATACTGTATTTACTCTACACTAGACCTGCTTCTTAAGAATATATATATATATATATATATATATATATATATATATATATATATATATATATATATATATATATATATATATGAGGGGTGATATATATATATATATATATATATATATATATATATATATATATATATATGAGGGGTGATATATATATATATATATATATATATATATATATATATATATATATATATACATATATATATATATATATATATATATATATATATATATATATATATATATATATATGAGGGGTGATCAAAAAGTTTGGTAAACATGTCTGGTACTGTAATATTTATTTCAACAGGTGGAGCTAAAGTAGCCTAGCTTTCAGATAGCATCGTACACGCGTGCTGTGACGGGAGGAAGAGTTCCAGTGTGTGTCAATGTAATACATGAAGCCGTAGAGTATAGTCATTGTTGTGGCGTTCGGCGGACTGAGTAAAATGTTGAAGCTTGAACAACATGCAAACATTAGATTTTTTTTCAAACTCAATAAATCGGCTACAGAAACCCATCAAATGCTTTGACAAGTTTACGGAGACACAGCTGTCACACACAAAACTGTTTACAAGGGGTCTGGGAGGTTTAAAGAAAAAAAGGAATCTTAAGACGATGATGAGATTATGATAGAAGTGGTCGTCCATCAACATCTCCTAACGATAACAACATCGCTGCTGTTAAAACTATCATCCGATCTAACAGACGTTTAACCATCTGAGAAATATCAGAAGAAACAAACCTCTCTTTCGGATCTGTGCAAGCTATATTAACAGACAACTTGAACATGAGGCGCGTCACTGCAAACTTTGTCCTGCGGATCCTAACTGCTGAACAAAAGGAGTCACGGTTTGCCATTTCTTCCGAGTTGTTTGAGAGAAGCGTAGCTGATGCATCATTCTTATCCTCGATTGTTACTGGTGAAAGGGAAACGATTTGACACCATTGAAGACATCAAATCAAACACGACAAAGCAAATAAAGTTATTGATGAAAGAGGACTCCCAGGAATGTTTTCAAAAGTGGCAGGCACGGTTGAGTAAGTGTGTATGTGCCGAAGGAGAGTACTTTGAAGGAGATTAGTGACAAAACATATTAAAGTTCGTAATTTAATAAATATTCACACATTTACCATACTTTTTGATCACCCCTCGTATATATATATATATATATATATATATATATATATATATATATATATATATATATATATATACATATATATATATATATATATATATATATATAAACAATTAGTAGACAACACAAGCGTAAGAATAATTAAAATGAATCGATTTTGGTGGTGCAAGTCCAACTTACGAAAGATATTAGATTTTTATCAAAATTACCTTCTGTTCGATCGTTATCAGTACGATGAATTTTGACATGCATTTACATTTTGTCCTGAGATATTTTTCATATTGACTTCTTATTAATAAATTAGATAGTGATCACGGAGAAAATTACTATTTATGGAACCAATTATTTTCCTTGCATATAAGATAAAGAAAAGACAAAATACATAAAAGATATGTCAAACACGAGATATATCAGAGTGAAATATCGAATTGAAAGCAGAATAAAAGTGGACAGCAGTAATATTTCTTTTGTTCGTATCATGTTCTCTATTTCGTTCCAGGAATAAAAAACTAAGAGCCTTTGTGGAAGGTATTGACGCGGAGCAGATGGAAGCATATTTCATCTAACGATTTCTGAACAGGGCAACAGTTACTGCACTCGTGATACAATGATGTTTCGCGCATTAGGGAATAGCGGCGACTGAGAAGGGACTCAGGAAGCATAAAAGGTTGATATACTAGAGAGAGAGAGAGAGAGAGAGAGAGAGAGAGAGAGAGAGAGAGAGAGAGAGAGAGAGAGAGAGACAAATGGGAGGTTGGCAGGTAGTTGATAGATATCTGGAGCCATATTTTTTTCTTTTCACTTTTATCTTTTGTAGGCCATTTGTTTTTTATATTAATTGGTCATCTTCTTTTTCCCTATAATTCTAGAGGATTCAGGTACGGAGCTTATACCTGTTTTTTTTTTTCAACAAATATATGCTGTTTAAATAGAATTAAGCAAAATCGTCAAGATTTGTGAAACATTGATATCCTAACGTTGTATAGAAATAGAATTTAATGGCTCTCAACCCTTGTCAGGTAATGTGTGGTTAGATTTGTAAAATGTGGTGAGAAAAAACGCGTTTTCCCTCTCTGCCAATGTTCAGTTTTAATTAGGGAGAAATTGAATCATGAATGGCGTTCGACAAAGCAACTTTTTTTTGTTTAAGGCTTTTGGTCCCACGTGTTTTTTATGGTGGTGTTCGAGTTTCATATGTCCACAAAGTAGTAAACAGTAAGTGGGGAAACTGGAAAAGAACTTTCTACTTGTAATTAGAAGTATCATATGACCTAAGATTGTATTGGCTTATATTTTCTTCCTAGTTTAAGTCACCTGATTGTGTATTCTCAATCAGGGACAAATAACAAACATACAGTAAAAGAATATATCTACCAATCTATTTGTCTATCGTGGTTTTTGAAGGCACCTCAGGGAGTAATTATATAGACACATGTTGGTATGTTGTGAAATAAACATACCTGACTGAAATATAAAGTAAAAAAAAGACGCATACATTATTCCTTGCATATTGACATAGAAATACCCGTCAAAAAACTCTTGAATTTGAAGTACTATACATGACCAATCTCGCATCGATTCTCTTCGAAGAAATGCGTGAGATTTGCATATTCCGATAATTAGAGAGAAACCTAAATTGCATATGGATCATTTTGTGGACGACAGCGAATTTGCATTATCGAATATGTTACCAAAGATTGGTTGAATGTTAAATAACCCGTTATTGACTTCATGTGAAGTAATGTGTTTTAGTTAAATACAAACAACACGTCAACTGTCATACACAAATGAGCAAACTCCTCTCTCTCTCTCTCTCTCTCTCTCTCTCTCTCTCTCTCTCTCTGTGCCTTGCTTCCCGGCTGATAAACAAATAAATATTACTGCATAACATTCTAGGACAGCATTAGGAAATGGATAAGATTCTGTCCTTCCAACCTTACTTTAGACGGAAAATTATGAAACTTGTTAGTTGATAATATTAAGACTCTTACAAGCTAATTTCAAATTCAATATCTTACAAGTTTGGTGTCCCAAGCAGATGTAATAAGAAAGTGAAGCTATTTAATGTATTAGAGGTAAATAGGATATAAGACAAAAGTCAGCTACCTCACAAAAGTTTAAACATCTAAATTTATCTTTTGAATTGCCAAATATTTATCGATATGCAAATAATCAATCAATTAATTTGTCAAAAGAATAAAAAATATAATAAAATCTGTTACTGGACCTCAAAAATTGAAGGGCAAGACTGTCAGGATAAGTAACATGCGATGAAGTCTGCTGTGTTCTGAGATAAAGATTCGTGAGCATTTTGGAGATTTTATAAACTATACACGTTTTGAAGTTTATGACATGAGGATTCAAATATCGATGTTTCCAAAATTTTCTAGGTCATCTTGACGGACGATTTGGTTTCAAAATATAACTACTCGGAAAGATCAGACTTTTCAGGTTTAAACTTCTATTTTATTTGGAATCAAAAGGTAATTGATCGATCGATTGATTTTAGGTTTTCTGGCATCCTGACATTGAAGGTCATTGCCGCCGATATCGTTTATCATAAATAAAGAATAAAAGAATATTCAATTAAAACCATACAAACAAAGATGTCATTACAAATATTAAATATTTTTCAGAAGACCTGCTTCTGATCTAAACCTAAAAGTGCCGTTAGTGTTGTACGACACATCATGCCCAAGAATCTTGCCAAGGATGAACCTACCATCCTCACCTCGAGTCTAAAACAGATATCTATACCTTTCTGTGCTATAAAGGGGCATTCAGTCCACAAATGCTTCACTGTATCAAACATTCGTTGCAATACGGTTGATGTTGGCCAGAAAACAGAAACTCATGTGTCATTCGAGTGTGACCAATGCGAAGACGACAAAGTAGTCTCCTACTTTCGGGGAATCCAGTTATACCTCCAAGGGGATATAACATTACTTATTTCTTTCATATTAATTTCAACTAAATTATCTTAATACTGTTGTCAATTATCATAAATATAATTCTTAATTGAAGGTAAGAAATCATTACAGGGGATAGGATATATTCTCAGTAGCAATTGGGCTGCAGCATTCTTTGTCAGTGAATCTGCCTTCTCGTTTCCAGACACACCTACGTGTGTCGGAACCCGGCAAAATCGAACTGTTATCCCTTTCAGGCCAATAATTGAAAGCCACTCTAAAATATTTAAATCTAAAGGATTATTGAAATTTTAAACTTCTAAAGCTTGTAGGACACTTCTTGCATCGCTAAAAATGGTAAAATTGCCCTCGTCTTTTAACGTTATTTTCTCAATAGCGGTTAGTATGCCATATAGTTCGGCAGTGAATATAGAGCATGCTAGAGGAACTGCACCTCTATAATTAAAAGCACTACTTTAAACTCCAAATTCAACGCCCGCTTTAAATTTGGAGCCAACAGTATATATAAAAGTCGATTCCCTGTGTTCTTCAACATATTCTATAAAGAGCAACCTGGCTTCCAAGTCAGTCAGGTGCTGTTTTATAACAATAAAATGTTTACAAAACTATATATCCGGTAATTCAGATGGAGCGGTTGATGATATCCTACACGGGAGCACTTCATTTCCACCTGTATCTAGAGTGTCTAATAATGCTTTTAACCGGAAACCATAAGATTAAGGGGATTTTGGGTGCAACTCAAAATATATTTAATGCCTTGCAAGGTTTGCAGTCTGACAAGCTTAGGAATTAGGGAGTCTTTGCAACCTAAACCAATACCGAATAGTAGAAGACATCCGGTAGAGGTCTGAAGGTAACTCTCCAGCATCAACAAGAAAGCTTGGGATAGGTGAACTTCTGAAGGCTCCTGGGAACAATCTGATACCAGTATAGTGCATATAATCTAAAACTTTCAATCAGCTTGAGGTGGCTGAGGAGTATATTTCACACCCATAACTAATTTTTGAAAAAATCAACGCCTTCTATAATTTTACGAGTTTTGAGGTCTGCCGCCACCCCCCCCCCCCCCCCCACATCCCTTGGTATGGGAAAATACTTTTAAAAAAATCAGAGCCTCAAGGCATTTTACTTTTAAGGCTTTCTAGTGAGGAACCCATGTAAGCCTGCAATGAAATCTCAACCCTAGAAATCTAGCTTCACTTACATATGGGATGCATTGACCTTTGATATATGTATCCGGGTCTGAATATACTCTCCGAATACAACAGAAATGGACAACAGCATGGAATAAAAGTGAATGTTTTGCGAAGTAAATATGTAAATAGTGCAGGAGCAACATATGTATGTTGGAATATTGTACATTGAAGGTGGCAGTAACTTAATGATTATGATTGAGTCATTATAAATAATTTGCCTCACCTACGCAAGCTGGGTGCAAAAAAATAGTTATTCAAAAGGACACTTAATGAACTGTTCGCTGTAAAGACAGTGCTACAAGAGATTCAAGAAAATGTACATTATTGTACAACCAACTGCCTGTGAGGAGGAAATGATACTATGTTTGGTCTCAAATAATGGTGACATGGACATCATGAAAGCTATATTTATTGCTGCTCAGATAGTAAGCAATAGCGTTACCAACTTTAACAAGGGAACAAACCCTACTGTTGGTGAAGTCATCCCAGTATACAGAGATATTGCAGAATTTCCAGGACAACTGCTTACCCTTATGAGGTGGATTCCCACAGGATCTGTTGAAGACCTGGCCATGAAAGCTGGAACGGGTAATAACGACAGGCAGGTGACTCAGGTACCTTCAAATTAAATTGCAACCGAAAGCTGTTTTTTGTGCTGCTGTGAACCTATTTTGTACTGAATTGTGTCAAGTGTTCAAGGCCAGATGTTCTATCCTTTGTAAGTTTCTCTAGGAGTAATCTTCATCTGATCTGTATCTGGAAAGTTACAAGTGATGTTAGCAAATATTTCATAATAAACATGAGAGGGTAAGAACAATAATTATACTCTTTATGTAGAATGGTGTATTTACTCTTATGTAAACCCGTCATATACACTAATGTACTTGTTAAGTTTGAAGGCACAATATATTCATGTTTACTTGAGAGATAGTAATTATTTAATATTGTAGTGCATATACATAAAGGTTTTTAAAGGTTTAAAAGGCTACTCATGAATGGCAGAGGTAATGGAGAGTGGAATTACCCTATCAAGCAGGACAATGCCCTAAAGACTGATCATATATTCTATGATCAGCGCCCAAGCCCCTCTCCACCCAAGCTAGGACCAAGGAGGGCCACGCAATGGCTGCTGATGACTTGGTAGATAGACCTATAGGCTCTCCCAAATCCCCCAATCCTTAGCTCACAAGGATGGAGAGGTTGCAACGACCAAAGGAGCTAACCGGTTTAAGCAGGACTCGAACTCCAGTCTGGTGATCACCAGTCTTGGACGTTAATACATACGGAACCAAAGGTTATAACCTTTTTAGAAAAAATCAAAATAAAGTTTAGGTAAGATTGAATATAATGGTTCGTTAAGGAAATTCTTATTAACATATTTAAATGAAAGCCTTTCAGCTGAAAATTTTACAAAGCCACCATTTTGTAGAATCTAGGATGGCCCACAATATGACCTAGAAAAATTGAGAAACATTAAATTTTCTGTAATCCCTGAGTCACACACTTTCCAGAAATAGTTTTTAAAATCCCTCAAATACCTAGAATATCCAGAACACGCCTAATATACCTATTATTAGTTGGTGAATGTTATAGTCTTGAAAGATCTGGGTTTAGTTCAACATGGTCAGAACCTATAGATCGACTGGGGAATAAATGATGAACAAATGTGTAGAATCAGAACATCTATGATACTGCATTACCCAGTTGCTTATTGTTCAACCTATAGCCTCACGTACTGCCTTTAAACTGGTAACAATTTAATCAGACATCTTAAAAAAAAAAATCCTTTTCGATAGAAGTAGTTAGGTTTAACAATAGGGATTTTGCTATTTATATTATAATATCTATCCATTGGTGATTTTCTGTACTAAGATTATGCATTCAAACTTGTGAAAAACAGGTATTGATGGTTACAGGTGGTAGCTTCACAAACACATAGACAAATAACGACATAAATAGTTTTGCGAAAATATTTCACGAACTTATAATTTTTTTTGCAGCTCACTGCACCACAATGAGTAAAATATAAACTTTTGAAAATTGGTAGGAAATAAAAGCAAAAGAGAGGTCGATTTCAGTATTTCTCTATTCCCCCCTCCCCAACTTTTTTTTTAACCTACTTTTGCCAAGTCTTTAAAATATTAATTCATATTTTTCATGTGTCAGCTAGCCTAATAAAAGCACAAAATTGTGCTAAAGAATACGACTTGTGTGAATAAAGGTAAAGATATGAAAGAGAAAGTCACATAATTAATATAACACCTCTTATGTACTATAACTATTAGAGGCAGGAAAACAGCATTTTGGTAGAACTGTCACAATCCTTCATAATGACTGAATAATTAAGTTATGTAAAATAAAGATATAAAAACAGCTACTGGGTTCAGTTATTGATTAAAGGTGCAATATCTTCACAGTATTTTCCAACAAACTAAATGAAGCAGTATTTCCTAAAAAACCGAATAATGAAATGAAAGTAAAATGAGGAATAAAACCATCTAATGGGTTCAGGTATTGATCAAAAGTGCAATATCCCAAAAGTGTTTTCCATCAAACCTAATGAAACAATCACAATGACTGAATGATGAAATTAATACAACATGAATAAAAGCCGCTACTGGGTTCAGGTATTGATTAAATGTGCAATATCCCAACAATGTTTTCTATCAAACCTATTGAAACAATCTTTCATAATGATTGAATATCAGAATGCCACAAAACTCCAAATTAATCAATCAATTACTTAAAAATTGAATTAATGTAAAATGTGGAATAAAAACAGCTTTTGGGTTCAAGCATTGATTACAAGTGCAATATACCAGAATCCTTTTCCATCAAACCTAATGAATCCTTAGCAAGTGTCTTTACTCCGTTGCATAGATACCATAAAAGCTATAAGAGTCTGACTGAATTGGTCGGTGAGGAAAATCACCTGTTCGTGTTGAATGGCTCGTGAGCTCCTTTGAACGATGTCGATAACGCCAGTTGTTTTTCTTCTTAATATCCAATGGGCCAAACTGATCGAGGTCTCTTGGATGTAGATTTGTAACGCCTTTAAATTACTTTATCGGGTCATTTGATATATTATAGAGAAAACACTTACTCTGTCTAAGTTGTAGTTTTCGCTTATAGGGAAAGATGGGTTATGGAGAAATATGAAATTTATTTTGCATTATTATTAATACCACGATTATAATTAATTTTTTGTAGAGATGTACGGCAATGAATAGGTTAAACTTTTTTGGTTTTTGTGAATCACGGGAAATAGTTTATGTATTTCATTGCTAAAGCAATTGATTTGTTCATGATTTTGAAAAATATATATTCAATCAAGAATAAATTCTAAAAGCTCTCTCATCTTAATTTTGTTTTCCTTTAACGCTTACCTTTATGCTTTCTCTAGGCATGATTATTTGTTATTTTTAAATATTGTTTATTTCCCCCCGTTCTGAAATGACACTATGATTATTTTTCATAACTTAAACTACAGAAAAACTTGAATATATCATAAAGTGATAGCGTTTGTGGCAATTATTTCGTATGTAATGGGATACATATGTCATTATTTTGGAAAATGGTCAACTATACAGTATATGATTACGAAAATATCTCCATTTTCTAATGTTCTCTCCTGTAATTTCAACAAAGGATAATATCGATTTCACCATATATTATATTATATTATATTATATTGTATATATTATATTACATATTCTATTATATTATATTATATTATATTATATTATATTATATTATATTATATTATATCATATTATATTATATTAATGGTTGGCCCAGTCTAATTCCATATAATGTGATATATCAGTATAAAGTAAATGGTGGTGATGATGCACCAATGAAAGGGGGGAGAGGCAACAAGGTGTAGTTATGCTAGATTTATATGACATAACCTTAGCCTGTTCACATAACTATAAACCTAATGTAAAAGACATACACTCTATATTAGTATCATTTGTAAAGTTGACTATTTTGAGTTTCAACTGGGATTGCTAGATGCTTATTCGCAGCGTTTTCTACATTAATTTTCAAAATCAAAAGTATCTTTTTCTTTAGAGAAATAAGAAAATAAATAAAAGTGCCTCAATATATTTTTTTCAAGCATTATTTCTACATTGGTGATAAAATAGAAAGTAATTCTTTCTTCTGAAAATTCCTTCATGTCGTATGCCATTAATAATATTTTTTTTTTCTTAGCAGAATACAAAATCCCATCAATAACATTAATAAAAAGAAATAAAACGCTTTAGTTTAATCGTGTACAACAAACCTTTAAATTACTGATGAGGAAGTCCAGATCAGCTGATTCAATAACCATATGAAAATTATACGTTTGTAGCCATTATAGTAAAATTCAACACTAGTGTAGTAATTGCCTGTCTTATTTATATTATAAATTGAATTATCTTAGGAAGATAAAAGTATAATTATCTGCAAATTACTGTTTGAAGCAATGAAACGGTGAGGCTTTTGGAGGGTCATAATTACTCTAAAACACAGCAATTAAAAAAGCAGAATTTGTGAAGAAACAGTATAATTTCCTTCATTCGTGATGAGTTTAAGGTGGATTATATAACATGATTTTCATTCTAGAATTTACGCAAGATTTAATAATTATACTTCTTTCCATCGCTGAATACAATTTTCCTCATCGAACTTAAACTCATTGTAGTTACATTTTTATCGCCTCTCATACATTATATGTATATATATATATATATATATATATATATATATATATATATATATATATATATATATATATATGTATATATATATATATATATATATATATATATATATATATATATATATATATATATATAAATCATAATTATGATGCTGAAAAGGCTCCTCAATTATAAAAGAGATCAAAGTATCTTCAATTGTTCTCCTTATGGACCTGCCATGACACTTGTAGATAACTTCAGTTTTATTGAAATTAATTTCTTGTCCCCGCAAGTGTGTCGAACAATTGCAGTTATTCCTTTTCCTGCAAGCTGCAATATGCTGCTCTTTTCTATTTTCCAACGCGCGTCCGTTCTCCCTGGTATGGCATGCACCACAATCCTAACCTCTTTTAGTTAGTGTAATAAAAAAACAGTCCTTTGTTTACAAATCTTGAATTCCAAATACTCACTTCCTTGTTTTCCAAACTCTCGTGACAATCATACTTTGACTGACTCTCTTTAAAATAAGTTTTTTATGGTACTGTCACTCATTTTTTTATATAACGTTACAAGGGACCATGGAACCAGAATATATATATATATATATATATATATATATATATATATATATATATATATATATATATATATATATATGTGTGTGTGTGTGTGTGTGTGTGTGCGTGTGTGTGTGTGTGTGTATGGAACTGTGATCAAAAGAAAATTAAATTTTTAGTTGATTAATAGAATGTACAATAAGCTTATGTTAAACAGATTTACATTTATCCTATTATCTTTTAAACATAACCTTTGATCAAAAGTCATGACTGTGGAGGGCAAAAGAACCTCGTATATATAAATGTTCCTGTATCTATCAGGAAATCCAATAAGCCAAACAAATACTTCAAATGCCTTAGGTTTTCAAAGATTCAAAGGCATTTCATGCCCAGATGAATGCTACCAAAAATAACCGAAAGGAAAGAAAACAATTTCTCTTATCTCCTCCTCAGTGCAGAAAAATTCACTGAGGGGCTTTTAAATCATGATTCCTGATTCCTGATTCTGGGTTTTGAAATAGGTTGCGAAAAGTTCATTAACATCCCGCAAGGCTTCATAAATTTAGAGAAAAATGAACAAAGCATTAAAATAATATTACCTCTTACCCGAGGAAAAGAAACGGACGTTTGTAATTTTCCCAATTCATTTGGTTTTTGTTATCATTCAGATATTTTTTTGGAGAATATTTTCTTTAAATGTATCAGTATTAAGTCACCTTAATGGAAGTTTATACTCAAGGATATGCATATTACGTATATTGATAATATTTTACGTATTAAATGAAATAAATTAATGGAATAATGCAAGGTTTTGGAGGTGATTTAGATATAAACATTAAAATTATAAATCTGGGATGATAGCCCTTGAAATAAACCAGTGAAACGAGATGGGGTCTGGAATAGATTATGGCATTGAGTTGATTTCATGCAACCACAAAACATCAATGATATACAGATTTAAGTCAAAATATTGAAAAGTGTGTGTGAGAAAAAAGATCTATCTTCCATTAGAAATATCAATAAAGGAATTTATGATTTATTTCTTTTCATAGAATATGATATTTTTCTCAGTAATGGTAATCAAACATATGAGAGTTCTTTAGAAACGTCATTTGTGAAAGAACTGAGATGGAAGATAGGAGGTTAATCCTTGATCTGACTTTTCCCTATTTTCTTAATAAAAGACCAAAATAATGCAGATAATTGCGAGGTGAGCATAGTGACCATCGTAGATAATCAATACAGATTGCTGAGAATTGTTTTATCATATATATAAAATTATCAAGCGGGGAAAAAGGCTATTTTAAAAAGGGAGGTCGTAAAACATGTCCAAAGAAGCCGAGGGTCAGGGGCTGCTATACCCCCCCCCCCCCCCAAAGAAAGCTAACGCAATTGTAGGCTATTTTTTAGTTATTTTCATCTTTGTTTAACCATTTGAATTCTAGGATAAAATATTATAGGATGAAAATGTAATTTCAATAACAGGATCTCAAAAATGCATATAAAATTATTCAATAGCACTCTCTACAATTACTTTTAGTACATGACTTTACATATCCGGAAAACCTCGCCAGCTGGCTACCTCTGAGTTATATCTTTAATTATTGCAGCATCCTTCCATTCAACTATCAGTGATCAATTCTCGCCTCGTCAAATTGTAGTTAGTTTCTCCTCTTCTTCCAACTTGATCCATATCAGAAACACAATCTCTTCATCTCCAGCGCATTTAGTTAATTTTACAACGTGAGAGAGAGAGAGGAGAGAGAGAGAGAGAGAGAGAGAGAGAGAGAGAGAGAGAGAGAGAGAGAGAGAGAGAGAGAGAGGATGATTTCAATCTTCCACATCTTCTTTACTATGTTCTTCTTGTAGTAACCATTGAACGGAATACGTCGATTATTTTGATTTAGTTTAACCAAAGTTTGAAGGTTTTCGAAAAATCAAAGCTTTATTTCACGTAAACGTAATTTCTTTATATTAGAAATTTTTCCGAAGAAAATTCTGGTTTTCATTTCTTTGAGGATTTTCCATTTTTCCTTTTTCATCTTCCTTCATTTTATCTACTCTATTTTCTTATAGAAACAAAAAACCTCCTTTAAAGAAGATATCAAAATGATGTTAGAATATTAAACTTTTATTTATGATGCATTGGTAATGTTGATTATACTCTTGGGTGCAGTCATTTGTTTTTACCCATTATTCTTGTGTTATGATATACGTGGCATGACGCCACTTTTGTCCTAGTAGTGTAACCGGCCAGTTTATCGCCGAAGGTACTCTGTACTGCTGTATCTCTCACATTCTCCATTAAAGTGACTCATCTATGTAGTGATCGCTTTTATTTAATCCACCATCATGTCCTCTGTGGTCACTAGTTATGGGCCCTGCTCAAGCAAGAGGAAGTTGTATTTTGATGGTGATGAGGAGAAATATGAGAGATAAAATTTCTAGCCCATCTGAGACTTCGGAAACTTATCCTAGACGAACTTCGGCGGAATTCATTGCTAAAAATGCTGACATTTTTGCCGAGATCGTTCAAGTTCTAGATTATAAGAGCCTCCAATTAATAATGAGAGATGTAGTTAAGGATGGAAGAAAGGCATTAAAGATTCTACGGGACCATTACCAAGGTACTAGTGAACCAAAAAATCATCTCCCTCTACACGGAGCTGACGTCACTGAAAATGAGAGAGAAAGAATGTGTGATGGATTATTTTCTTCGAGCGGAGGCAGCCTCTACTTCGTTAAAGTCAGCTGGTGAGACGATCAGTGACAGCCTTCTTATTGCTAAGGTGTTGAAGAGTCTTCCAGAGGAATTTGCTCCATTTAATACTGTTGTTATGCAGAAGGATAGTGAGCCTACGTTTTTGGAATTCAAGTCTCTGCTACGGATTTATGAAGAAAGCCTGAGGATTCGAGAGGCACATAGGCCTAATGTGAAGAGTGAGAACGTCTTTAAGGTGAATTATAAGAAGAATCCTGATTTTCAGTGTAGTGGGTCTGCCAGTGGCTCATCAGTAAGATGTTATTCATGTGGTAAGCCTGGACATAAGTCTTTCGAGTGTAAGTTGAAGAAAGACAGAGGTAAGTGGTGCAAAGAATGCAAAACCATTACACACAATTTTGATGAATGTAGACAGGCTAATAGGCCTACTAGATTTTCTAGTGCAACTGTGAATGTTTGTAAGCCTAGATCCACTAATAATTATAATGATGAAGAATTTTGTTTCAAAATAAGTTGCTCTCTTGATAACATATCTACAGATGTATGTAATGTTCTTGTTGATTGTGGTGCCACTACCCACAACATTACTGATAAATACAAGTTTAAGTGTTTTGATGAAGACTTTGATTAATCAAAACATATGGTTGAATTTGCAGATGGTGCAAGATGCAAGAATATTGTTAAAGGTAAAGGTAAAGCTAAAATTGAACTTTATGATACAAATGGTATAAAACAAAATATTGTTCTTGATAATGCCTTGTATATTCCTACCTTTAAACAGAATATATTTTCTGTACAATCAGCTGTTAGTAAACGAGCTACAGTAAGCTTTAATGGTGTGTCTTTTGAAATAAATAAGAAAGATAAGCTGTGTTATGTAATTAATGTAAGCTCATATAAATCTCGTTCACTACAGGAGTGGCATAAGGTTTTGGGACACTGCAATGTTAAAGACATTTTGATGTTAGAAGATAAAGCTGAAGGTATGAAAATTAGTGACAAAAGTAATTTTGATTACATAACTTGTCATAAAGGTAAAATGCATTTATCTAGAACAGATTACCAGATGAGAGAGCAAAGAGTAAAATAGAATTATTACAATGTGATCCTCCTGGACCAATGAGTATCGAATCAAGGGAAAACTCTAAATATAGTATTGTTTTTGTAGATGATTATTCAGGATCTGTTTTTGTTTATTTCTTGAAACAGAAAAGTGATGCACTTAATGCTACTAAGAAATTCCTTGCTGATACTAGTTCTTATGGTGTTGTTAAAAGATTAAAGTGTGATAATGTAGGAAAATTTTCTTCTTCAGAATTTAAAGAATTTCTGGTAAGTAATAAAGATTAAACAAGAATTTTCTTCACCAAATTCTCCACACCAAATGGTACTGCTGAGAGAATGTGGCGTACATTGTTTGGAATGGCTAGATGTCTCTTAATTGAAGCAAAGCTACCAAAATTCATGTGGAATTATGCTGTTAGGGCAGCTGCTTATATAAGGAATAGATGCTGCAATTCTAGACTAGATAAAACCCCATATGAAGTGTTAATGTCCAAGAAGCCTAAACTTGAAAATATGCATATTTTTGGTTCCCTGTGTTATGCTTATGTAGAAAAGAAAGCTAAGCTAGACCCAAGATGTGGAAAAGGAATATTTGTTGGCTATGATTCATATAGTCCTGCTTATCTTGTATATTATAGAGGAACTGAAAGTTTGAAAAAGGTTAGGTTAGTACATTTTTCTGATAAATTCAATTTTGATAAATCCCAATGTCTAAAGGAAGATGGTGAATCAGAAGATAGTGAATCGGATTCTGATAAAGAGAATGTCATTTGCAATGAAAAGAAAACAACTGTTAATGATAATCAAAATGATCCTGTTTCTAAACCTATCCTTGTTGAAGATGAGCATAGTGAAATTAATGCAGATTTGACTGAAACTGAAAAGGAAGGTGAGTCCCGTTATCCATGTAGGGAGCGAACTGCTCCCAAATATCTTGAAGAATATTTTGATCCTGATAATGTTGATTTACTGGTCTATTCTGTTCATTATTGTTGTAAAGTAACTGAAATTCCTGAAAGCTATAGAGAGGCATTAAATTCACATGTGGCTCACAAATGGAAAACTGCAATGGATGATGAAATTCAATCTTTAAGAGATAACAATACTTATGAATTGTGTAGTTTACCAAACAGCCCTTGTATTGTAGGTGGACGATGCGTATATGCCATTAAAGAAGGGTTAAATGGTGAAGAACACTATAAATCTCGCTATGTTGCAAAAGGGTATTCTCAAATTGAAGGTGTTGATTATACTGATACTTTTCTCCTACTGTGCGTATGACCTCAATTAGAATGCTTATGCAATTGGCAGTACAACATGATTTGATTGTGCATTGTATGGATTTTAAAACTGCCTATCTTAATTCCAATATTGATTGTGAAATGTTTGTTCAACAGCCTGAAGGTTACAATGAAACAGTTAGTAATAATGAACAATTGTTTTGGAAACTTAATAAATCTCTGTATGGTTAAAAGCAATCAGGCAGAAATTGGAATAATATGCTCCATGATTTCTTAATTCAAAATAATTTTGAACAGTCATTAAGTGATCATTGTGTGTATGTCAATAAAAGACATAACTTTCATGTAATTATTTTGGTTTGGGTTGATGATATGAGCATTGCCAGTAGTAATGAGAAAGCTCTGTTTGACACTAAACGTGTATTATGTCATAGATTTGAGATGA
>NC_090742.1:111367214-111369714 GCF_036898095.1 Palaemon carinicauda
ATGAGAGTCTAGGTTTTAGCCAATGCTGATGGTACTTAACTAAAAAAAAGGACAGTATGTTGGTTCATTATATCAACACTAGTCCCTAGTTAAAAGTATTTTCACTAGTACTGCCGCATCATTACAATTTTGTTTTGTGCATTAGACTTGACAGTTCATTTTAAAATGCTCATATTATAGCAAAGCTATACCACACGCAAAATTGGTAAAAATTAAACAGCTGCGCTTTCTAGAAAATTTCAAACAATCTTAATTTTCAACCAGTTCATCATTTTAGTTAACAAAAAGGACAACAAGGTTCCTTATATCAACCGTAGCCAGTGAAATTTATAGTTTTTCATATACCTCTCACTCATATGCCTATTTTGAGAAGTAACACATTTTTCTTCATTACAAAAAGATTGCCTTTTTAAGCCCAGAGTACTAGTTTCGAAGATAAATGGCTAAAAGCAATTTCTAATCAAAACTTTGAAACCAAAAATAAAAATGGTCAAGTATCCATTTGTACCATTCAATGGTCAACATTTATTCAAGTAACTATAAAGAAGCAAATAGGACAACCACGAAGTAGTAAAGAGAAATTAAATTTTATTTCATACCACTAAACATTTATATAAAAATGTGCTTTACCATAATTTAATATGAAACTATCATTAATTAAATACAGATAATACATGACGTTCTTCGGAATGCTTAATCATTTCAATGCATGATAAACCAACTGAAAAATACCAAAATGAGCTAGTAATCTTATTCAATGGCTAACTATTTTAACTGCCATAATTACCAAAATAAAGCAAATTATTTACCAATCTTCACCAAACTCACTAGCGTCAATTCAAATATTTAGATTAATTTTCACCACAAAAAGGGAAAAATTTATTCCCTTATTTATTTACCAGTAAACTATTTACCGAAATTCCTAAAAAAATCTAGTTCGCCAAGTTTTCCAGTACAAAACGGATTTACATAAAATCCAGTGTACATTTGTTCAAATTGCTTTAGGATCTTGGCAGGGTTCCATTTAAAGTCTAAGTTCTACAATGATATTGATAAGATTCCAGTAAAAGCCTGTATCCAAACAAATCAGTCAAAAGTAGAAATTTGAAGTGACGTTCATCGAATTCAGTCTTCTAATCATTTTATCCCGAAGTCTCGCCATCCAATCTGAAAAGTGACATTTGTCAGAATTTTTTCCTTTTAACAGTTGTGTATCCCTAGCTGACATATCTTACGCCTGTAATAAAATAAGCGGCAAGTGTATAACAGGTACCAAATTCGTTCCAAAACGCATTCATCCATATTGGCTACTTTACAAAGCAACTTAATTAAAAAGTTTAAAGTAAATGTATGATTAATCAGTCCCAATAATATGGAATAGAATAAAGATACAAAAATAGTAGGAATGCTTTAAATGTGAACTTTATTCTTTAAATTTGTGATCAACGGGCTTTAAGTGAACTGCAGAACCTAAATTGTACAAAAAAAAAAAAGATAAATACTTTCCGATATTACACGCAAGGGTTTAAAAACAAGCCTCCCTAAAGCTCACGGTAGACCAGGTCTACTGTGTGCTATAGGGAACGTCCTCCCACAATTGGGGGCACCGCCCCCAATCGGGCAGGACTAGCTTGCTTGAAATTGGATTAAAATGAAACCTAAAACAATGCTTGCCTTTTTGCTCAGACTGAAAAATACTTCACCAGATTGCAGCCTTGTCTTTAGTCAAGTGCAATTCGCGTCACGAGAGCCTATGTGGAAGGATGACACAGATACTACCAGATTTTAATCAGGATATACCCCCATCCAGATTATAATATATTCCCATCCAGTTTATGAGCTTTAAA
The DNA here is from genome assembly GCF_036898095.1 of Palaemon carinicauda. Classification (NCBI taxonomy): domain Eukaryota; kingdom Metazoa; phylum Arthropoda; class Malacostraca; order Decapoda; family Palaemonidae; genus Palaemon; species Palaemon carinicauda. The sequence continues at coordinate 111,369,062 of NC_090742.1, forward strand.
CGCAACGTTACAAGGGAATCCAAGACTTGACTTTCCTGAAAGTACAAATAACTTGATTAGTTGAAACATTATTAATTATAAATCGCAGTATACATAAAAATAAACAAACCGGCATGTTAAGATATTGTTCTTTAAATATATAATATATAAAGATATAACTTGTCAATCGGTACATTGAGACAAGGGCATATGAAATAAAGAAGTTACAGATTTAACATCACAAACTGCAATAAACACCACAGAATATCAAAGCAATTGAAACTTTTTACACATGAAACTTACCGTACTGCAGCTCTTCACTAACCAACTAAACGAACCTCGAATTATCGTATAGACCGATTACCCCCAACCACCCACCTGTCCAGGGTAACGGCAGGGCAGCTTAAGAAAGTTTTGCTATGCCGAGTCAAGGACCCTTAACAGAAAAAGGCAGTTACTATAAACAACGTAATTACCACTCGCTTGGTTCATTTCATGAAAGACAACTTACGGCGGCCGAGAATAAAAGCTATAATTAAGGAATTATTGACTTCTTTCTTACAACTACTATGCGTCCGCTTTACCGATAGTTCAACTATCTATAGTTCTATTACGTATATGTTGAAAAGAGGTGCATGTTATATATAGACAAACACACTCACACACACACACAC
>NC_090742.1:111377214-111382214 GCF_036898095.1 Palaemon carinicauda
ATATATATATATATATTTATACATGTATATATATATATATATATATATATATATGTATATATATATACATATATATATATATATATATATATATATATATATATATATGTATATATATATATATATATATATATATATATATATATATATATATATATATATATATATATCTTCATATATATATATATATAAATATAAATATATATATATATATATATATATATATAAATATATATATATATATATATATATATATACATATATATATATATATATATATATATATATATATATCATCGTTATCATCATCATCAATATCATCAGCTATTGCTCAAACGTGATAAAGATTGCAGAGGAACTCTATACAATGTTATACAATAGTGATATAAGATATAACTTTGCCAAAAGAAATAATGAAAAACCTGAGCCGGTAACAAACAGAAGGCATCGAAAGGCATGAGAAGTAAAGCAGCGGAAGAAGGTGGCCTTATAATTGATCTAATGATAAATTGAGGGGATTTCATAATAGAAGAACTTTTTGAACTTTACGCAAAATGTGGCTTGATACGGGCTTAATTTTTCTATTTGTAAAGGACCACTTGGCTGAGGACTATGAAGCGTGAATTAGCATATGACGAATGGAGAAGTATTGATTTAAAAGCACAAGATAGAGACGACTGTTGAAATTAAACAGAGGCCCTTTGCGTCAATAGTCTAGGAGGAGATGATGATGATGATAATGATGATTATGATGATGATGATGCTGATGGGGATGAAAGCATAGTTATTACCTAACGCAGGCACTGATACAAACGCCCACCTTGTACGAGCATTCTGCAAACAGCGCAACTTGAATTCAACAGCAAAAGCTTAGTGAGTAAGAGTTTTAATTTCTATAAAATGATCGTCAAACGCTAAAAACAAGATGTGCTATATGTGATTTGATATTAATAAAAATACTTGAGTAAAGTATACCAGATTAAGTAACAGTGCATATAGCTTTAAAGGGCAGAATTTAGATACGTCTTTAAAACTAATTTTCAATAAGTATGATTATGTAGTAGGTCAATATTTTTAAATGTCCAGTCTTCTAAACAACACAGTGATGGAGAAATAATGAATTAAAAGTTTTCCATTACAAAAAATAAGAGCGCGGAGTTAAGGAAAGCCGAAAATAAACGAAGGTGTTTATTGCACTAGGAAGACTGGAAAATTATCTGTTAAATAGAGTGATGATGAAGGGGTTGCGACGTCCCCCGCCCCCCCCCCCCTCTCTCTCTCTCTCTCTCTCTCTCTCTCTCTCTCTCTCTCTCTCTCTCTCTCTCTCTCTCTCTCTCTTCTTCTTCTTCTTCTTTATGTCCATAAAACCATAAAAAACCTAAGATTCAGCTGATATTAAAAAGACAAATCTTTCTGAACTAAAGACCTGGTGTTTGTATAGAGCAAACGTCAAGGGCCCGTTCGCTTCACTTTTCAGAATTCTACACCTCCCCATTCTGTTTGTCAACTTCCTCGAAAGGTCTTGCTGCAAAAGACCAGGTTTTTCACCATTTCCTCTCTTTGCCTCCAAGGAATTTTTCTCACTGTGAAGAAAATGGATGCTGGTGGTTGTGTGTGCGTTTTCGTTACTTCAAACTCGAAAGGATATTAAAAAGACTACATACCAGTTTTTATTAAGGACTTAAGTGAGTATTTTGTGTGGAGCTTCAATCATATATGTGTAAAAGATCATGTAATGTCTTATTGTAAAACTATGATATCTTAATGTATAACGAGAAGTTTGAAATAAATTTTTTACTTATAAACCAAGATGGCATAGTATGGTCTAGTCTACCGGATCATGGATATTAGGATATAAAAAAATTAATTCTACACAACGTAAGGTAAGCACTTTCTTAAATCTTAAATTTAAGCAGAACTGAATGAATGATCTACATGGGAGAGAATATTCTTCTTCGGTTTCCTATCATGAAGTTAAAATCATGGCTTCAATGAAGGGGCTGCAAGTTATGTGTATTCAGGTTTATTCACGTGTGTCATTTTAGAAATAGATCATGCAGTTATATCAAGTTCATTCAGTGATTCGTTTGTTGGGGTATATTTGGGAATAGATTCATATCACTATGTACGATTTGTTTAGGATATCTAAGGGGGTAATGTATTCATTCCATAAATATCCTTATTAGTTGGTTCCTATTTAAGGAAAATCATGAAAATGTAAATCAAGGAAGAACTTCCAATGGTGTGCCTCAGTTTTTCCCAAATAATTTGTTTTCAAGCTCAAGAGTTTTTGACTTCCATTACCGGGAAGAACATCAACTCTCCAGATATAACATAAAAACAATAAAAAAACAAAAAATTCTTTGATAATATATCAATTTAATGAAAATTTTTATCGGTTTAACTTTTTAATAGTATTTGCACTTAAATCTATCATCCAAATTTTGTGGAATGGACTGAATGGATGTAAGTAAATGCAACAAAATATTCCCGAACCAGTCTCATTACATTTTTTTAGTAAGGAAATATATCATCCCACATATATGATTTACCTTTTTTTATTTCCTTATTTTATCTAAACCAGCTTCAAAACATTACAGTTATTCATTCCACTTATTTTTCTTCTACGGAAACCTTAGTTGGAATCTCGCTTCACATTTCTTTGAGTGTCAACTTTATATTGATGTATTTCACAAACCTAATATGTAAAGGAATATAATATGTTAAGAAATATGAACGAAATATAATAAAGAAAAAACACACAAAAATTGACAAGAGAGTGTATCTTTAACTCAGAAAAGGGTAATATAATTTCTGAGGTGTGTTCATTTATCTGTACATTGCAAAATCTTCCGAGATAGTAATGTGTTTTCCGTAAATTATTTAAAATCCCGGAATAAGAAATCCGGATTTAATGTCCCCGCATGGAATTTATTTGCATTGACGACGAGATAATAAAGAGATTATTTACTTTCCTTCCGGTTACTGGCTGAACTCATTGGTATTTTTGATAGGATTGATTTGAGCATGCAAAGGGAAATGAAAGCATGAGGTACCTAAAATATTTGTTTGGCTTATTGAAATTGTTGATATATACAGAATCCTTCAGAAATTTGAGATTGTTTTGTTTTGTCTATAACATCGATGACCAACGAATGTTAGATTAAGTAGAGATGATTGTTTTGAAGGAAAAATGTGAGGAATGTTAATCATTTTAACATAAATTAGTCTAAATTACAATAATTACTTGAAAATTAGACATCCTCTTGGATTATTTTCCGCTAATACATATGTATATTTCTTATTTAATCAAACTCTAAACCAAGTTCCGAAGAATGCCAATTTTCTTATAGTTTTGTATTCTGCTACCTTAGTCCATTGCGAGCTTATCTAAAAAAAAAAAATAAAGCCAAAAATTCAATATGAAAGAGAGTCCGGTTGAGTATAACTCTCACGAGAGCTCGGATGAAAAGTTAGGGATCATTCTGAATTCAAGTTTTAAGCAGAGGGAAAAAAAATAATCACATTATAATTATTTTCCTTTTCGCTGATCATTGCAAACAATTTAGGCGTCAATATAGCGACTAATATAAGAAAGTATTTTTTCTTTTTAGGTTGGGTCTAGTTTAAAGAATATTAAACGTTGGACATAATAGGAGTAAGGGAAAGTATTTAAATTCCACGATGACTTTCGTCGATTTTAAAGCCATTTTCCCTTTACATGTGGAACCGTAACTAATTAGTTCTACTGTAGGTTATATATTATGATTCCAAACAATCTGCGTCTTTTAATTTTCTATATACAGTAATAGAATTTTGGAATTGTATTTTGATCACAAATTTATCAAATGTCTCTATTCATATGAATAAATATTTGGAAATTCAAGTAATGAATTTTAGTTTATAAACTTTAGTTTATTAGCTTCCTATTCTCATTATATTAATCTGTTGCATTTCAAGTTTGCAAAACTAAGATCCTAATATTCTCAGCTCAAAATAGGATTTTATCTTGGCTTACGACTACTGTCCTAATAATAGCAAACAGAGCCTTTATGATTTTCCTCGCTACTTTATGAAGGAACAACTGAATCTTTTCCATTTCCTGACGATGTCTTGGAATAACAAGGCATATTATCTATGTTTCTTTATCATGCAGGCAGCAAAATACTATCTATAAGACGAAAGTCATGGGCGAATTTTATGCGGGGAGAGAGAGAGAGAGAGAGAGAGAGAGAGAGAGAGAGAGAGAGAGAGAGAGAGAGAGAGAGAGAGAGAGAGGAGAGGTTTCTTGTGAATGTATAACTGAATGACTACACGTAAGTCAAAGCGAATGCACTGAAATGACTCCCTTGTGCAAGACAGTTGATATTTTGTTTGTAGTTAAAGAAACCATATTTCTTTCGTGAAGTCAATAAATGGTTATTCAACGATAAACCAATCAATGTTAACAGAATCGATAATACAGATTCGCTGGTGTCCACAAGAAGCTTATACAGTACACGCAATTTAGAAGGTTCCTTATGATATTGGAATATGCAAATCTTACGCGTTTCCTCGAAGGAGAATCGATGCAAGATTGGATATGTATTGTACTTCAAACTTGGGATTTTCCTTATAGATATTTTTATGCAAATATAGGTGAACGCCAAACTGGGTTGGAGTCTCTCTCAAACTCGTTAGTTTCTTTGGTAGCTGCAACATTACCATCCTTGTGAGCTAAGGGTGGGGGGTTTGGAGGAGTCATCAGCCTCCAGTGCCTGGCTCTCCTTGGTTCTGGCTTGGGTGGAGGGGGCTTGGACGCTCATCATATGTAAATGTGGTCAGTCTCTAGGGCATTGTTCAGCTTGCTAGGGCAATATCACTGTTCCTTACTACTGCCATTCATGAGAGGCGTTTAAACCTTCAAACCTTTAAATGTACATGGTTCTGTCTCACTGCAAAATTAACTAACCGCAATATTCAGCCAAGCAGGTTAATTTCAATTCATACCAACGTCGGTT
>NC_090742.1:111397214-111402214 GCF_036898095.1 Palaemon carinicauda
TATATATATATATATATATATATATATATATATATATATATATATATATATATATATATATATATATATATACATTAATATGTGAAATATTTATATAGATATTTGCATAAATATGTATATTTTTTTACTGTGCCTCCTTCCTCCTTTTCTAAAATTGATCACTTCTCCACAGGATCTACTGAAACGGAAAGAGGAAAAATAATGCCAATGGATTCAGTGGATTTTTCCCCGAAACTTCTTATACGAGCTAGGGAAAAGATATTTCCTCAAGAGGATTATTGCTTCACTTTCGAGGAAAACAATTCATCGAAAATATACAGCTGTAACACAACTGTCACTGGCATATCCAAAGCCGAAAAAAATATTGGCTCTGAAAATTTATTGAATAATCGTTCGTTCGTTTATGTGTCTTTTATATTCTTGGTCTGTAACTCTTTCCGGAAAAGAAGTAAAAGAAGGATTTATATATGGAAAGCTCAAAGACATATGACAATACATACACACACACACACACACACACACATATATATATATATATATATATATATATATATATATATATATATATATATATAGTACACACACACACACACATCATCATCATCAACATTATCATCATCATCAATATCTCCAGCTATTGCTCAAACGTGATAAAGATTGCAGAGGAACTCTATACAATGTTATACAATAGTGATATAAGATATAACTTTGCCAAAAGAAATAATGAAAAACCTGAGCAGGTAACACAAAGAAAGGATCGAAAGGCATTGAGAAGATGTAAAGCAGCGGGAGAAGATGGCCTTATAATTGATCTAATGATAAATTGAGGGGATTTCATAATAGAAGAACTTTTTGAACTTTACGCAAAATGTGGCTTGATACGGGCTTAATTTTTCTATTTGTAAAGGACCACTTGGCTGAGGACTATGAAGCGTGAATTAGCATATGACGAATGGAGAAGTATTGATTCAAAAGCACAAGATAGAGACGACTGGTGAAATTAAACTTAGACCCCTTGCGTCAATAGTCTAGGAGGAGATGATGATGATGATGATGATGAAAGCATATTTATTACCTAACGCAGGCACTGATACAAACGCCCACCTTGTACGAACATTCTGCAAACAACGCAACTTGAAATCAACAGCAAAACATAAGAGCGCGGAGTTAAGGAAGCAGAGAATAAACGAAGGTGTTTATTGCACTAGGAAGACTGGAAAATTATCTGTTAAATTGAGTGATGATGAAGGGGTTGTGACGTCTCTCTCTCTCTCTCTCTCTCTCTCTCTCTCTTTCTCTCTCTCTCTCTCTCTCTCCTCTCATCTCTCCTCTCTCTCTCTCTCTCTCTCTCTCTCTCTCTCTTCTTCTTCTTCTTCTTTTTCTTCTTCTTCATGTCCATAAAAACCATAAAAAACCTAAGATTCAGCTGATATTAAAACGACAAATCTTTCTGAACTAAGGACCTGATGTTTGTATAGAGCAAACGTCAAGGGCCCGTTCGCTTCACTTTTCAGAATTCTACACCTCCCCATTCTGTTTGTCAACTTCCTCGAAAGGTCTTGCTGCAAAAGACCAGGTTTTTTCACCATTTCCTCTCTTTGCCTCCAAGGAATTTTTCTCACTGTGAAGAAAATGGATGCTGGTGGTTGTGTGTGCGTTTTCGTTACTTCAAACTCGAAAGGATATTAAAAAGACTACACTACCAGTTTTTTATTAAGGACTTAAGTGAGTATTTGTGTGGAGCTTCAATCATATATGTGTAAAAGATCATGTAATGTCTTATTGTAAAACTATGATATCTTAATGTATAACGAGAAGTTTGAAATAAATTTTTACTTATAAACCAAGATGGCATAGTATGGTCTAGTCTACCGGATCATGGATATTAGGATATAAAAAAAATTAATTCTACACAACGTAAGGTAAGCACTTTCTTAAATCTTAAATTTAAGCAGAACTGAATGAATGATCTACATGGGAGAGAATATTCTTCTTCGGTTTCCTATCATGAAGTTAAAATCATGGCTTCAATGAAGGGGCTGCAAGTTATGTGTATTCAGGTTTATTCACGTGTGTCATTTTAGAAATAGATCATGCAGTTATATCAAGTTCATTCAGTGATTCGTTTGTTGGGGTATATTTGGGAATAGATTCATATCACTGTGTACGATTTGTTTAGGATATCTAAGGGGGTAATGTATTCATTCCATAAATATCCTTATTATTTGGTTCCTATTTAAGGAAATCATGAAAATGTAAATCAAGGATGAACTTCCAATGGTGTGTCTCGTGTCTCAGTTTTTCCCAAATAATTTGTTTTCAAGCTCAAGAGTTTCTGACTACCATTACCGGGAAGAACATCAACTCTCCAGATATAACATAAAAACAATAAAGAAAAAAAATCTTTGATAATATATCAATTCAATGCAAGATTTTATTGGTTTCACTTTTTAATAGTATTTGCACTTAAATCTATATATTATCCAAATATTGTGGAATGGACTGAATGAATGTAAGTAAATGCAACAAAATATTCCTGAACCAGTCTCATTACATTTTTTAGTATGAAATATATCATCCCACATAGCCTATATGATTTATCTTTTTTTTTTTTTTTTTTTTTTTTTTTTTAACAAACCAGCTTCAAAACATTACAGTTATTCATTTCACTTATTTTTCTTCTACGGAAAGCTTAGTTGAAACCTCGCTTCACATTTTTTGAGTGTCAACTTTATATTGATGTATTTCACAAACCTAATATGTAAAGGAATATATGTCAAGAAATATGAACAAAATATAATAAAGAAAAAACACAGGAAAAATGACAAGAGAGTGTATCTTTAACTCAGAAAAGGGTAATATAATCTCTGACCTGTGTTCATTTATCTGTACATTGCAAAACCTTCCGAGATAGTAATGTGTTTTCCGTAAATTATTTAAAATCCCGGAATAAGAAATCCGGATTTAATGTCCCCGCATGGAATTTATTTGCATTGACGACGAGATAATAAAGAGATTATTTACTTTCCTTCCGGTTACTGGCTGAACTCATTGGTATTTTTGATAGGATTGATTTGAGTATGCAAAGGCCGTGGAAAAAGAAAGCACGAGGTACCTAATATATTTGTTTGGCTTATTGGAATTGTTGATATATATAGGATCCTTTAGAAATTTGAGATTGTTTTGTTTTGTCCTTAACATCGATGACTAACAAAAGTTAGATTAAGTAGATATGATTTTTTTGAAGAAAGAATTTAAGGAATGTTAATCAGTTTAACATAAATTAGTCTAAATTACAATAATTACTTGAAAATTAGATATCATCTTGGATTATTTTCCGCTAATACATATGTATATTTTTTATTTAATCAAACTCTAAACCAAGTTCCGAAGAATGCCAATTTTCTTATAGTTTTGTATTCTTCTACCTTAGTCCATTGCGAGCTTATCTGAAAAAAAAAAAAGCTGAAAATTCAATATGAAAGAGAGTTAGGTTGAGTATGACTCTCACGAGAGCTCGGATTAAAAGTTACTGAGCATTCTGAATTCGAGTTTTAAGCAAAGGGCTCTGTTTTTCTTTGCACTAACCAGAGGCAATACTAACTTTGTCTGATTCATAAAGAGAAAAAACTAATCACATTACTGTTATTTTCCTTGTTGCTCATCATTGCAAACATTTAGGCGTCAATATAGCGACTAATATAAGAAAGTATTTTTTTTATTTCAGGTTTGGTCTAGTTTAAAGAATATTAAACGTTGGACATAATAGGAGTAAGGGAAAGTATTTAAATTCCACGATGACTTTCGTCGATTTTAAAGCCATTTTCCCTTTACATGTGGAACCGTAACTAATTAGTACTACTGTATATTATATATTATAATTCCAAACAATCTGCGTCTTTTAATTTTCTATATGCAATAATAGAATTTTGGAATTGTATTTTGATCACAAATTTATCAAATGTCTCTATTGATATGAATAAACATTTGGAAATTCAAATAATGAATTTTAGTTTATAAACTTTAGTCTATTAGCTTCCCATTCTTATCATATTAATCTATTGCATTTCAAGTTTGCAAAACTAAGATCCTAAAATTCTGTATATATGTATATATATACATATATACATATATATATACATAAATATATTTATATATATATATATATATACATATATATACACACACATATATATATACATATATATATATATATATATATATATATATATATATATATATATAAATATATATATACACACATATATATAGATATATATATATATATATATATATATATATATATATACATATATATGTATACATATATATGTATTTTTGTATATATATATATATGTATATATATATATATATATATATATATATATATATATATATATATATATATAAATATATATATACATATATATATATATATATATATATATATATATATATACATATATATATATATATATATATATATATATATATATATATATATATATTACTGTATTGAAATAAAGACAATTATTACTTTCAACATTTGCTTCAAATATTTTTTTAAGAATTATTGTTCATTGTATATACAGAAATTTTCCAAATTATCAAATGGCTTACCAGCAGAACGTCAAAATTGCATCTTCAACCTCTGCCTCCTTTTAACCTCTTGTCTAAAGAAAAAAATAATTTTCCTCTCTCATATATTTCCCTGCATTTATTAAACCCTTTTCAGAATTTCTTTTATTTTTACCTAATGCTCTTGAGTTTTAATCTCTTTTTCCTGGATCTGATTTTCATTGGACAAACATGAAATATAATGGTGTTTTGTTACCTTTTCTCGACTCTCTTTTTATATTCCATTACTTCACTACCACTACTTTGCTTTTATTCCTCCTATGCAGCTCCACGCGTGTCATCTGTCTGGTTTTTATACGTTTCCTTTCTTTGTATTCTTTTGTTCTATGGAATAATTCTCTCCATTAACATAACTTAAGATT
>NC_090742.1:111422214-111429714 GCF_036898095.1 Palaemon carinicauda
TTATTGAAGTTTTGACTCAATGATGATATTCGTCATAAAGTAAGTTTTAGCATTAGTAATGCGAATTTATGAAAAGCTATATATTCAAATACTATTGCTGAATATTACTGGAGGAAGAACTGTTCTTTCTATTAGATTAATTGGCTAATGATTTGTTTTGGTTTGTGATCGGCAAGTACTGCCCAACACACCAGGCATACACAGAAAATAGATATTCTTTCCTTTTCGTCGTATATGAGGTGAGTAACAGTATCCCCAATTCACTTCAAACCTAAGGTGATATAAAATTGCATCGATCATCGGAATTTCCTTCTATCTCTATTTTTCTACTTTACAATTAAATATAGACAGTAAAGTGACAAACCAGTTCATCTTGCTGCCAGTATCAAGCCTTGATAAAGAAATTACTGCCGGGCCAATCCAACCCGAGTCTATAAACAAGGAAAAAAGCTAAATAATGAATCTCGTGTCAGTAAGGGAATACAATACGGCTAGCCACTAGACTCTAGAGAGTACAGTGTCTTCGGACAGCATTGAGAAATAAGCAAAGGGTGCCGAAGAATTCTCAAATGCAGCTAAAGAAGTTACTGAGGACAGAGGAAAAATGGTTGGAAAAAGAAGGGCGAGATAAGAACTAGAAATTGGAATGTTGGTGGTCTAAAGGGAGAAAGAAGAGAGTTGGTAGATGTTATGTTGATAAGGAAAATCAATTCTATTTATAAAAAAGACAAAGTTATTATTATTATTATTATTATTATTATTATTATTATTATTACTATTATTATTATTATTATTATTATTATTACTAGCTAAGCAACATCCGTGATAAGCAGGATCCTATAAGCCCAAGGGTTCCAACAGGAAAAAATAGCCCACTGAGGGAGGGAAAGAAGGATATCAATTAACAGTAAAATTATAGTTTAAACCAAACTCTGATATCCGTTATGAAAATTTAAATATTTCAGCATAAATTGTGTGTTTTTACCGAATTTAACTTTCATTTCCACTGCAAATAAGTCGCTCTACAGTTATGGACCCACCCTTCCCGACGGTCACAGGTGGGAACCTGGGACTTAGGGTGTGCAAAACACTCAAAGGCCTAGGAGAAAACATTATCATTTAACACTTACAAGATTTGCAAAAGGTCACAGAACATAACCTGGTAGTTCCCACATTACAGACCTAGCACGTGGGCAAGTCCCCCGGATCTCCTTTCCCAGGTCACAAACTAAAAGCAAATCACAAATAAATCCTTACATTATGATAAATTGAACCATAAATAACTCCTTACCAGAATTGCTCTTGAGACACTTAACACTTTTAGGCAGCGCTAAATGTTCATGCAGAAACCTATTTACACTTCCGGAGTCCATCAAACCGGCCAATAATGTCAACATATGAAGAGGAACAACCACTGCACGTCTGCAAAACGGAATCCATGACAGTCAAATAACAAGCGTTGTTTTTAGGATGGAGGAATTCCCAAACCGCAGTTAATTGGATAACCTTGAACCAAAACAACCAGTCAGGTTTCAACATTTCTACTGTACCTATACATCATAACTAAAAATAAAAGGACGATCAGACATTTTTACCCATAATGCACTAACAAAAAACAAAATATCACCAGGAGAAAAACTAATATGGCAGTGTAAGTACTTCCTTAGATAACAGTTAGGACAATATTCATCGGTAAATATTTCCGTAATACTTAATTTGCAGAAGATTCGAGTAACTTTTTCGTACCAATCACCTCAAAAATATATGATAACAAGTAAAGAAATAATACATATTCGAATTTGGTTGAAACTGTATTACCAAATAAACTAGAAGAAAATTAATGAACAATCAAATAAAATATCTTAAAAACTGTAACAATATTCAAGTAGATCTTTCTTATGTAAATTAGGAAACCTTAAAAAAAAGAGGAAAAAAATAAGATAGAATAATGTGCCCAATTGTACCGTCAGGCAAAGAATTCTACCCTAAGACAGCAGAAGACCATGGTACAGACGGAAAAGTGCAAGAAAGCTTAGGATAGGATATAAAGGTTACTATAAATGGGGAAGATACAAGGCGAAATAGGGTGGGAATTATTCTCCATACAGATTTGCAGGAAAAGGTCACAGAGGTCCAGTGTATCAGTGATAGACTCGTAATCTTAAAACATTTGAAAGAAAAGAGCGCATTTTCTCTCAAAATCATACTCTTTTTCTCTTTTCCGCTCAAAACCACACTTTATTCCTTAGGAATCCAAGACAAGTTTGGATCTTGCAGCCTTTACGGGCTGAGGATTTGAAAGGTGGAGATAACTCCGATTCACAGGCAAGTGAAATAATAATAATAATGATAAGAAGAAGAAGAAGAAGAAGAAGAAGAAGAAGAAGAAGAAGAAGAAGAAGAAGAAGAAGAAAGGGTATAGCGAATAGGAGTAATTTAGTGGGAAAATAGAAGAATATTCAGAGTCCCAAGAAGTGAACTGCTTGTGTTATCTGGGGATATGAATGTTAATGTATGAAAGATTTTTAATGGTTTTGAAGGAATGCATAGGCGAGGATTAAATTATTGATTTCAAGTTTTCTGGCAGTATGGGCTAAGAGGTTTTGAAGTTGAAGCCAGGAAGGTGAAAGATAGTTAGAATTAGCAAAGGCACTTAATCTGGTTGTTATAAATAGGCAGTTTGAGAAAAGAAGTCATCTAGTAAAATATAATAGTGGACAAAATAATTTACAAATTGACTATGAGTTTGTTAGGAGGGAAGATTGGTAAATCATTCTGGATTGTAAGACTATTCCAAAATAATCAGTTGTAGATCAAAATCTACTGGTAGTGGCAGATTTGGGCTGAAAGCAATAAGGAAAAGAAAAGCCTAAGCTAGAAATAGGAGGATTGAAACTTTGAAGCTGAAGGAGGAGAGGGCGAGAGAGTTCAGAAGTAAAGTAGAAAGAGTCAGAGTTGAGAGATATGCAAATGAAATGTGAGAATCACCTGAAGAGATTTGGGATGTTATGAAAGAGGTTTTGGTACCAGCAGTAGCAGAGGTTAGTGGAATGACATCCGGTAATCATCAACAGGGAAAAGAAACATTGTGGTGGAATCAAGAGGTTCAAACCATTTTGTATACACTGTTCGAAATTAATGGTTCGAAAACAATTATTCAAAAGACAATTATTCGAAAAACAGTAATTCGAATGGAGAAATTTAGAATGAAAATTATTCGAAAGGACAATTATACGGAATAATAAATATTCGAAATGCAACATTCTGTATTAAAACAAGAGTAAACATAAAGAAATATACAAACAATAATTATTTGAAATAAAAATATCTATATCAAAACACTCTTGATAAGCAAACAAATTTAAAATAAATTGAAGTTATGTGATAATACGAGCAAATACGCTACCACTGAATACTCATTAAAGGTTGTCACTAATTATTTTAGCCTTTCATTTAAGTCATGATATTTCATGGATCTCTTATAGATTGGCTACCTACTCTTAGTTTTGCAATGTAAATGACTTGCAAAACCTCTTCTCTTTTCAGAGTCTCTGGAACTTCAAAAACCTCTGTGCTATCCTTCACGCGCATTGCTATTCCTGTGCAAAAGAATTGAGACTCTCTTAAAGCAAGACGACATAATACTTATTTCAAAAGTAGGAGTTCGTCTGTGCATTCTTGCAGGACGACCAGTCCATGCGTCTTCAAAATAATACAAAACAGGATTCACTATCGAACACTTAAAAAATGGCTCTAAAAACTGCAAAAATCATGGCATAAATGTTGCCAGGTATTTACTGATTTTAAAAGCAATGTAGTGACGTCAAGGAGGATAATACGGTCACCAACTCGTAAAAGATAATAACAAAGTAAAGTGAAATAACGGTCGCCTGTATTTTACTGAAATAGAGCTTAAAACAGAATATTTTCTACGGAGAATTTCCGATTAAAATTACGGTGTTTTTGTAACAGTGAAGGATACATATTCGAATCTAATAACGTTTTAAAAGCTTCAGTAACTCTGTTTACGGACACAAAGTCTAGGGTTAACAACATTCGAATTCTAAAACCAAGTGTGAACATGTTTCATATAATACCTTCAGACCACAATCACAAATCTTTTGATACAGACACTGACTCAAGTGAAAAGGTCACTCATAATGAGAAGCTGTGTTGAATTCTTTATTAATAGCAGTTACATAGGTAGTTGTAAGTTCAAAATCTGACGTTACAGTTGAAACTTGTAAATCTTAAATCACGGACTTAATTTGAGCAAGCAATGCTCTATAACTTTCTGCCTTTTTACTTGCAAGCAAGGCATAAACTACCGAAATGATAAAGTTATTCTCCCCAGCATGTATTATATATACTTGTTCAAATAGTTGAGGTACAGTTTTAAAGGTCCTAACCACTTGTAAATGATCACTATTCTCAAGTGTACTCAAATTATTCCCATTTGAAAAGATAAGTATTCTGCCATCGTAAGGTCCTGAATTATATATTAAAGATAACTCCCTTTATCAATTTTAGTCTGTTTATTAGTAAAAACAATTTCCCTTCTATGAATATGATTAGCTAAGCCTGCTCTAATTCCTTTGTGATTTTTTCTTTTTTATTCGTTGAGCCTATCGCTATCAAAGCTTGTGCAGCACTTTCATTTAAATTCAAGGCAGCAGTAGAAATGACATAATGAGGGAAATCACGAGATTCTTTGGTGTCATTTTTCCACTCTGTTCATAAAACTAATCACTTCGACATTTTACAGCATCGCCAGAATGATAATGTTCACAAATAACTTTAATCATATCACCGTCATTAGGAAACGCACGGCTTTTGCAATACGAGGCGAACTTACTACGCTTCCATTATATCTTAGAACTAACTTGTTCGTCTTTCATGAATAAGAAACCATCTCTTTTAAGAGGAGGCTCGCCTTTCTCACTAAAAATGTATCCTGCCATCTTTGAAGGGCATAAATATTCTGATAAAATGAAATCCTTGGTATGGCCCCGGAGATAAAGTTTATCATTGCTTCACACAACAATTCGAACATTTATCACTTAGAACAATTGTCTATTAAGAGTAATTTTCTTTGAACAATTTTCTATTTGAATAACCTTTTATTCGAATAATGGTTTTCGAATAATTTTCATGATATAGTTCAAATTTCTGTGAAGGTAAAGATATAGCCAGAAGAGGGTACGAAGAAGATAATAGCTACCAAACAAGAGAAGAATATAGACAGACAAAGAAAGAAGCAAATATATTGGTAGCGATTACAAAGGGAAAAGCCAAGAAGAGAGTGGTATGAGAAGAGGGGAGCAGCGGAGGGAGGAAAGACAATCTACAGAATACCTGAAGCGAGAGGAAAATAAAGGCAGAGGAGGTAGGAATAAAGATGGATTGGGGAAGGGAAATAATAAAAAAAAAAAAGATAGAAAGGATATTCTTACAACTATTGAATACTGAGAATTTGTGTGATGTATTGGAAAATGTTCTTCCAGCAGAAAGATCCATAGCAAGCAATTTAAATTGTTAATACAGAATATGTAAAATAAAAAAAAAATATTGATGTAAATATACTATGATGTATACAGTATTTTTTATAAATTGTAAGATTATAAATGCTTATTTCATAATGAAAGATAACTAAATAGCAAGCTCGCGACATCTCTGAACAGCAAGCCTCTACTGTACTGTTCAGTCCCGAACCCTCAGGCTCTATGGCAGGATACTAAATTATAACGACATGGAAAATAAATAAAGTTGCAGGCAAGTCAGAGGTAACATTAGAAATGATTAAGGCAATGAGAAATCCAGGAAAAAAATGGGTGCATATACTACTAGCAAACATCTGGAATGTAGAGGTAATGCTAAGGGACTGGGTGATTGAATTGTATAGGTAAAAGGAGACGTGTAAACTTTGGGAACTACAGATGAATAAAGCTTTTGGGGTATGAATTCGAGAGGCTAGAAACAGTAGTAGAAGGAAGGTTGAAATATGTACATGAGCAGTAGTTTAGGTTTAAAAAAGGAAAGATAAGAGTGGGTGCTATTTTTATAGCAAGACAAGTCCAAGGGAAGTATATAGAAGGAAACAGGAAAGTTTACTTGTGTTTTGTGGATCTTGAAAAAGCATATGACCGGGTACCAAGAAAGTTACTTTATTGACGTTTAAGAAAGAGAAAAGTACCGGAGAAGTTTGTAAGGCAAGCGAGGATGATATGAGGGAGCAAGCACCACTCTATAATTAGAATATGGAGAGACAGAGGTTTCTGTACTTGGACTTAAAATCAGCCCATCTCGACCATGAAAGCTCATTAATGAGTTTGCACCACGAGCTTATTCATGATGACTATTTGCCACTAACAGATCTCTTCATTAATAATGTTTCTTCAACTACATATAACTCCTTTGAAAGTTTAGGTGTGATACTTGATTGTGAATTTACTTTTGCAAAATACATTCGGTCTATTTCATCTTCAAATGAGGAAAAATGGCTTTTTTAGACTTGAAGATTTTCGGTGATCAATCGCTTGGGGAAATATTTTTTAATTCTTTAATTCTACCCAGCTGCTGACTCTAATCTTAATATGGTAGACAAACACTTGCGGTCTATAATTTTCTTATTTCTGATCTTGATATTTATATCTGGCTCTGTCATCCAATTAATTCTTTTTGCATAATTCTGATCACCCTTGCATCCTGTATGAAGTAGTGTGCAAGGTATATAGTTAGGTCTAACAGTCTTGCCTTCTCTATTATAAGACTCGTTACGAAACAGTATTCTAGGAGTTTTATTCCCGCCGTGTATAGGTTGTGGAATATCCTTCCCAATCAGTTAGTTGTATCAGTGGAACTTCAGAAGTTCAAGGTTGCAGCGAATGTTGTTACGTTGAATAGGCCGACTTGAGTCTCTCTTCATAGTTTATATATGTCAGATCTATTTTAACGTTGTTACTGATATTAGGATACATTACATTCATTATTCATTACTATCGTTCATCTTTTTGCTTATTTCTTAACTTCACTGGGTTATTTTTCAAGTTGGAGCCCGTGAGATTATAGCATTCTCCTTTTCTAACAAGGGCTGTCGTACAACTAGTAAACTACTATTACTACTACTACTGCTACTACTAATATATATATATATATATATATATATGTATGTATATATGTATATATATATATATATATATATATACATGTATTACAAGAGGTTAGGCTGAAAATAAAGAGAAGAAAGACAGAGATGATGAGAACATGTATGCAATGGAAGATGAAATCTCATTAGAATGAGAAAGGATTAATGAAATAGAATAATTCAAGTATTTAGGATCTATGATTTCTAATACAGGGTCTTTAGAACTATAGTTTAGTGAAAGATTGAAAAAAGGAAATCAGCCAATGGCTAGATGAACTAAAATTTGAAAATATATCCGCCTGAAATCACACATAAAAATTAGACTATGCATCAGTTTAGTGAGACGGTGTTACTGT
>NC_090742.1:111434714-111439714 GCF_036898095.1 Palaemon carinicauda
TTCCTTATTTCCTTCTCTCACTGGGCTTTTTTTCCCTGTTAGAGCCCTCATGCTTATATCATCCTGCTTTTCCAACTGCAGTTGTAGCTTAGCAAATAATAATAATAATAATAATAATAATAATAATAATAATAATAATAATAATAATAATAATAATAATAATAATAATAATAATAATAATAATAATAATAATGAGCATAGCACATCATATATGATCAGTTCAATAAGTACTGAGAAAAAATATACTATGAAAATTTAAAAAATTTTTGCACGACAATTAAAAAACTATAGGAGTTCAGTTCTTAATAAAAAAAAAAAATCTACACTGATACTCCAAAGCCGCACAGATCCTTCCATAAAGTGTATAATTACGCCCACGAATCTGTAGGTGCTTAGAAGGGATTTCCACGTTATCGCCTTACAAGGGAAAGGAATACTCGTTCAACAGAAAAAAAAAAAAAAATACTGTGTTTTCATAATACTGTAAGCCTTTTCATTATGCTTTATAATGCAATGAATTTTTTTTATCATTGCCTTCGCCAAAGCGATGGGTATGTATTCACCCTTTTCTGTTTGTTTGTTGTGAGCAATTTTACACAATAATTACAATACCAATTTTGACCAAACTTGGTAGGTATGATGGTAATGACCCAAGGATGACTCTGTACCATCTCGATATTTAGTTTTTTATTCATTTTTGTTTGTTTGTTTGTTTGTTTGTGTGCAGCTTGACAGAAATACTATTGTACCCATTTTGACCGGACTTGGTAGTCATGTTAGGTATGATCCAATGATAAATCTGTAACATTTTGGTTAAAGTACAAATACGCACCAGTACTTTGAAGATAATCGCAGTTAAGTAAATGGCCATTATTTTATTAGTTTACTTTTTTCTTTGTGAACAACATTAGGCGAAAAATACGGAACCAATCTCAACGAAATTTGGCGGATATGTGGGATTTGATCAAAGGCCAAATCCATCAAATTTTGAAGAAAATACATCGAAGTACAAGTAAGCAGTGGAGTTAAGAGTAAAATAGGACTGCTTGGCGGGGCCAAGGCTTGCTATTCTCTACTGAGCGCACCTCTAGTCTTCATCTGGAAACATAATACTGTTTTTTGGGGGTGAAATACAATACATTCATTAATTACTTACTCCTTTCAGTTATAAAATTTTACACTGCTACATATTATTACTAAGATTTAGAATTATGAAACATTTAAACCATAAAAATTTTATAGATTATGGCAGATTTTTTTCTTTATTTTCAATATTTCTAGTCTAATGTTTTTTTTTTATTCTTTCATATATATATATATATATATATGTATACTGCATATACATACACGCACACACACACACACACATATATATATATATATATATACTGTATATACACACACGCACACACATATATATATATATATATACATATACATACATACATATATATATATATATATAGCATATATATATATATATACATACATATATATAAATGCATATATATATATATATACATATATATGAATGCATATATATATATATATATGTGTGTGTGTGTGTGTGTGTGTATGTGTGTGTGTGTGTATGTGTGTGTGTGGCTGGTTGGTGTGTACAAAATTGTCCTGTCACTGGTCGTTCTGTAGGACATTGCCCAGTAGCTGGTCAGTATGTAGTACTTTTTCCTATCACGGGTCAGTCTGTAGGACATTGTCTTGTCCCGGATCAGTCTGTAGGACATTGTCCTATCGCTGGTCAGTCTGTGAGACATTTTTCTGTGGCAGTTTGGTCTGAAGGACATTGTACTGTCATGGGTCGGTCTGTAGGACACTTTCCTGTCACGGATAGGTCTATAGGTTGGTCTGTAGGAAATTATGCTGTAGCTTTTCGGTTAGTAGGACATTGTACTGTCACTGATCGGTCAGTAAAATAGTGTCCTGTGGCTGGTCGGTCTGTAGAACATTGTCTTGTTGCTGGTCAGTCTGTAGGACATTTTCCTGCCACGGGTCAATCTCTATGACATTTTCCTTTGGTTGGTCAATCTATAGGCCATTAACCTGTGGCTGATCTGTCTCCAGGACATTGTTCTGTAGCTGGTTGGTCAGTAGGACATTGTCCTGTCACGGGTCGTTCTGTAAAAGATTGTCCTATGGATGGTCAGTTTGTAGGACATTGTCCTGTCACTGGTCGGTGTGTAGGACATTTTCCTGTCCAGTGGGTCTGTAGGATATTTTCCTCTCACTAGTTGGTCTTTAGGACATTGCCCTGTCACGGGTCAGTCTGAAGGACATTGCCCTGTCATGGGTTGGTGTGTATGACATTTTCCTATCACATTGTCTGTAGGACATTTTTCTGTAATGGGTCAGTGTGTAGGACATTTTCCTGTCACAGGTCAGTCTGTAGGACATTGTCCTACAACTGGTTAGTCTCAAGGTCATTGTCCTGTCATGGGTCGGTCTGTAGGAAATATTCCTGTCACGGGTTGGTCGGTAGGACATTGTCTTGTCACGGGTCGATCCGTAGGAGATTTTCCTGTCATGGGTCGGTCTGTAGGACATTGTCCTGGAACTGGTCAGTCTGTAGGTCATTGTCCTGTCATGGGTCGGTCTGAAGGAAATATTCCCTTCACGGGTTGGTCGGTAGGACATTGTCTTGTCACGGGTCGATCCGTAGGAGATTTTTCTGTCATGGGTCGGTCTGTAGGACATTGTCCTGCAACAGGTCAGTCTATAGGTCATTGTCCTGTCATGGGTCGGTCTGTAGGAAATATTCCTGTCACTGGGCTGTTGGCAGGATATTGTCCTATCATGGGTCAATCCGTAGGACATTTTCCTATCACTGGACGGTTTGAAGGACTTTGTCCTGTTGTATTAGTGTGCAAGAAATTTTCGTTTTACGGGTCAGTCTGTAGGACATATTCTTGTCACAGGTCAGTTTGTAAAACATTTTCCTGTCCTGTGTCGGTTTGTAGGATATTTATCTGTTACGGGTCGGTCTGTAGGACATTTTTCTACCGTGGGTTGGTCTCTAGGACGTTTTCCTATCATGGATCGGTCTGTAGGACATTTTCCTGTAATGGCCATCTGTAGGACATTTTCCTGTCATGGGTCAGTCTGTAGGACATTTTCCTGTCACTGGTCGGTCTGTAGGACATTTTCCTGACACAGGTTGGTCTGTAGTAAATTTTCCTGTCACGGGTCAGTTTGTAGGTAATTTTCCTGTCATGAGTCGGTCTGTAGGACGTTTTCCTGTCACTGGTCGGTCTGTATGACATTTTCCTGACACAGGTTGGTCTGTAGTAAATTTTCCTGTCACGGGTCAGTTTGTAGGTAATTTTCCTGTCATGAGTCGGTCTGTAGGACGTTTTCCTGTCACTGGTCGGTCTGTATGACATTTTCCTGACACAGGTTGGTCTGTAGTAAATTTTCCTGTCACGGGTCAGTTTGTAGGTAATTTTCCTGTCATGAGTCGGTCTGTAGGACATTTTCCTGTCACTGGTCGGTCTGTAGGACATTTTCCTGTCGCAGGTCGGTCTGTATGACATTTTCCTGACACAGGTTGGTCTGCAGTAAATTTTCCTGTCACGAGTCAGTTTGTAAGTAATTTTCCTGTCATGAGTCGGTCTGTAGGACATTTTCCTGTCACTGGTCGGTCTGTAGGACATTTTCCTGACACAGGTTGGTCTGTAGTAAATTTTCCTGTCACGGGTCAGTTTGTAGGTAATTTTCCTGTCATGAGTCGGTCTGTAGGACGTTTTCCTGTCACTGGTCGGTCTGTATGACATTTTCCTGACACAGGTTGGTCTGTAGTAAATTTTCCTGTCACGGGTCAGTTTGTAGGTAATTTTCCTGTCATGAGTCGGTCTGTAGGACGTTTTCCTGTCACTGGTCGGTCTGTATGACATTTTCCTGACACAGGTTGGTCTGTAGTAAATTTTCCTGTCACGGGTCAGTTTGTAGGTAATTTTCCTGTCATGAGTCGGTCTGTAGGACATTTTCCTGTCGCAGGTCGGTCTGTATGACATTTTCCTGACATAGGTTGGTCTGCAGTAAATTTTCCTGTCACGGGTCAGTTTGTAGGTAATTTTCCTGCCATGAGTCGGTGTGTAGGACGTTTTCCTCTCTCTGGTCGGTCTGTAGGACATTTTCCCCTCACGGGTCGTTCTGCAAGGCATTGTCCTGTCATGGGTCGGTCTGTAGGATATTTTCCTTTCACGGGTCGGTCTGTAGGACATTACGCTGTAGTGGTCTTTCTATAGGACATTATCCTGTGGTGGTCTTTCTATAGGACATTATTCTGTGGTGGTCTTTCTCTAGGACATTGTCCTGTTGCTGGTCGGTCTGTACGACAGTGTTTTGTAGTTGCCCTCAGTCACTCTCGAGCGACCTTTGAACTTTCAAATGTGGTATCTAATATGACCTTCATAAGACAATAAGAAAATTTTCCTCTGGAATTTTGGGTGGATAATGGATCGCCTCACGGTAGCAAAATCTCAGTAGCTATTGTCTTTTCAATTTAGTGTCATTGAAAACATTTAAGGAGGGAATTGATTAAACGACTAGTAACAGTAATAACCGCATTCGTTAGAGATTTATTTCACGATGAAAAGATGCAATAGAAATCGAGAATATCAGTGGAATAAGTCAATTCGTTGATAACAGTTGTTGAATGGTAATGCTGTAATTAACATAAATGTATATATTCAAGGAATCATTGAAACGATATGTTTCAAACAGTAATGATTAATATCGTGAGAAATGTTTTCCATTATAACTTTTCATTTATAAAGGTATAATTTTGTAAAGCGGTCGTTTCATTAGAATTAGAGCGAAGGAGTAAATCTGTAAAAACAGCTACAAACTTGGAAATAATCATGGATCGATATAACAATCGTAACGGATGGTATTATAAAAAAGATTATACCAAAATTCATATATAGATTCAAGAAAAATCTTCGGCAGTCATTGGGCTGGACTCGTTAAAAGCAAAATATATA
>NC_090742.1:111447214-111454714 GCF_036898095.1 Palaemon carinicauda
TGAAGCATCTATAAAAAGAAAGAAATGCGTATATTCCTATGATTCTGAGGCATGTCAACACTTTTCTATACCAGAATGTGCGATGCACAATAACCACATAATAGTTTCAGCCATTCGCAGAGATAAGCGCTTGGCAAGCATAATAAAACTTTGTATTTAAAATTGAAGCTGTAGGATAGTGCATGCACTCATTCTGGACAATAGTTTTACCAAATAGATTAAAATCGTCGACTTATAACGTAGAAACAGAAAAGTCGATTAAAACCCCTCGCATCACAAACCTCTATATAACTCACAATATTCGATTCTATCTTTTAGGTTATAAAAAAGTTCATCATATATACGTATATATATATATATGTATATATATATATATATATATATATAAATATACATATATATATATATATATTATATGTATATATATATATGTATATATATATATATATATATATATATATATATATATATACATACAGTATATATATATATATATATAAAAATATATATGGTATATTTAGAACGTATATATATATATATATATACATACATATATATATACATATGCATATATATATATATATATATATACATATATGGTATATATATACAATGTGTATATATATATATATATATACACACATATATATATATATATATATATGTGTGTGTGTGTGTGTGTGTATGTATAAAGTAAATTTACAACGTTAGTATCTCTGAAAATATATATTGTTTACTCACCTATCAACTGCGACACTGTGCCATCGTCCGTCATTGGGATGAGCCTTTTAGAGGCAAAAGAACTTGATTACTTTGGGATAAAGTAAAAGTTGAGCACACAGTCGCCCTTTGACCAGCTGCAGCGTTTAAGTATCTTTCCCGTGTTGCGACGACACTGCAACCATTTGCCCAAACCGCTCCCACATGAGAAATCTTTTAGAAAGAAAGTGGATGAAGGAATAGATGAATTAATAGAAAAAAAAATAATAATAATAATAATAACAAGCTTCCTCTACATAAAAGAGTGAGTGTCTGGATATATATCTATCTATCTATCTATCTATCTATCTATATATATATATATATATATATATATATATATATATATATATATATATATATATATATATATATATATATATATATATATATAGGTGTGTGTGTATATTTACATATATATATATATATATATATATATATATATATATATATATATATATATATATACCCTGGATAGGTACGCTCCTCGGACACCCCTTTAAGGGTATACTCAGACGCGAACGACCCCGACGCCAAAGAAAATTCTTGAAAAATCAGTTTTTGCAGTAACCTCCTTTTTTCTTTTGCCAAAAAAAAACTTCAATGAATGCTTAAAACAACTGTAAAGATAAATACTACTCATCTGCAGAAAAACTATTTATTATAAATATTTTGAAAAATTAAGTAGAAAAAAAAAGACCTGACATAAAAATTCATAAAAAAAAAGTTTATACATATATACACGAATCCTTTTAGGAATTGATTCTTGAATGTTTAGGACACATCTTGATGTATTTTGGATGAAGTCAGACCCATGGAGGTGAAGATCTGAAATGAGAAAAAAAGGGTAGTTTTTTTTGGCCAAAAAAATTTGTCCGAATTTCATGAATTTTTTTGGGTACCCAAATGAAATAGGAAGTGGCTATTTTTTTTAGGGAATAAACATATGTTATCCTAAAATAGAAATATGTAAAAAAATCTTCATTATTTTGTAAATTACATTTATATCAGGGGCCATATCTAAAGGTAATTTTTTGAGTACTTAGAAATTTCGTAAAAAAATACATATATTCAATATATAATATGATATTTATGCAGGTAAAAATAAACCAAAATATCACAAATTCTATAGGGAACAAGAATATATATAGATAGGGGCACTTACGCTTCGGATATGTCCACAAAATGGCCGCCAACCCCACTGACTCAGACTCCCTAATCTGCCACTTGAAATGTAGGAAGGGTATGTCAATTTCAAGGTGTTATTTACTAATCTAATTATTATTGGATATGCATAAAAATTGTATGGTGGGTTGCTGGATAATTGTCGATTATTTTACGACTATAAAATTAAAATTCTGACCCAAAAAAAATTTTTTGAAGGGAAATAAAATCGAAAAAAAAAATGTAAAATATAATATTTCAGCTAAAAAAATTTGATGATATTCAATAAAAAAAGAAGTAAACAAAATTTTCCGACAAATAAACATCTAGAGGAATCATTACTCTGTGATAGTTCCTTAGTACGTAGTAATTTTGAAAGAATTGGGAAAAAACGAAAAAATGGCAATCACCGGAAAATCGAACACATACCTATATATACGCCATATCTGGCTAAAAAAAGATAGGCATGGGTAGCCAGATCATCTAGAAACACTTTCCAACACTATAAAAATATAAGTTTTGCGACACTACTTGCCCATTCCTTACGGTAACATGACTAAGCAAAAAAATGCAAAACAAATAAAAAGGGGCACTCGCGGAAAAATGGCTAACATTCTAATATACGGCATTTCAGAAAAAAAAAATTCAGCCACGTACTAGGCAAACCAGCAAGGCACATTTTCCGACAAATAAACATCTAAATGAATCATTACTCTGTGATAGTTCCTTAGTACGTAGTAATTTTGAAAGAAATGGGAAAAAACGAAAAAATGGCAATTACAGGAAAATCGAACACATACCTATATATACGCCATATCTGGCTAAAAAAAAAAAGATAAGCATGGGTAGCCAGATCATCTAGAAACACTTTCCAACACTATAAAATTATAAGTTTTGCGACACTACTTGCCAATTCCTTACGGTAACATGACTAAGCAAAAAAATGCAAAACAAATAAGAAGGGGCACTCGTGGAAAAATGGCCATTCTAATATACGACATTTCAGAAAAAAAAAAATTTCAGCCACGTGCTAGGCAAACCATCAAGGCACATTTTCCGACAAAAAAACATATAAATGAATCATTACTCTGTGATAGTTCCTTAGTACGTAGTAATTTTGAAAGAAATGGGAAAAAACGAAAAAATGGCAATCACAGGAAAATCGAACACATACCTATATATACGCCATATCTGGCTAAAAAAAAAAAAAAGATAGGCATGGGTAGCCAGATCATCTAGAAACACTTTCCAACACTATAAAAATATAAGTTTTGCGACACTACTTTCCAATTCCTTACGGTAACATGACTAAGCAAAAAAATGCAAAACAAATAAAAAGGGGCACTCGCGGAAAAATGCCCAACATTCTAATATACGGCATCTAAGATAAAAAAAAAAGACATGCACGTGTTAGCCCAACCATCAAGGCACACTTTCTAACACATAAACATGAAAAAAAAATCAATAATATGCCGCAATTCCTTACTACGTAGTAAATTTTTACAAATATTGAACAAAAAACAGAAATTGGCAACCGCAGTTAAATACCCAATATACCAATAACTACGTCGTATCTGACAAAAACAAAATCACACATGGGTAGCCAGATCATCTAGACACACTTTCCAACACTAAAAAAGCAAAAGTTTTACGACACTATTTGGCAATATCTTACGGAAAAATGACTTGGCAAAAAAATGAAAAAAAATGAAAAAGGGGCACTCGCGGTAAAATGCCCGACATTCTAATATACGGCATCTCAGATAAAAAAAAAAGACATGCACGTGTTAGCCCAACCATCAAGGCATACTTTCTAACACATAAACATGAAAAAAAAAATGAATAATATACGGCAATTCCTTACTACGTAGTAATTTTTACAAATATTGAAAAAAAACAGAAATTGGTAACCGCAGTTAAATACCCAATATACCAATAACTACGTCGTATCTGACAAAAACAAAGTCACGCATGGGTAGCCAGATCATCTAGACACACTTTCCAACACTAAACAAGCAAAAGTTTTACGACACTATTTGGCAATATCTTACGGAAAAATGACTTGGCAAAAAAATGAAAAAAAAAAATGAAAAAGGGGCACTCGCGGTAAAATGGTCCTCGTGGTGATGAACGACATTTTAACTAAAAAAAAAAATCATGCACATGGTAGCCAAACAATCCACCAAGACTTTCCACAACTGATAACCTATACAAGTTGCACCATTCTACGACAATTTCATAATACGCAATAACTTTGATAATTATGCAAATTACCTTAGAAGGGTAAACTCGGTCGCGCTCGACCCCGACGCGTCTCAGAAATCGGGGAAGGAGTACAGCTACAGCAATGCACATCTGGACACTACTAGAGCGTGTAGGGGAGACACCTCCTGCAGGTCGATCACCCACAAATTCAGTCACGGGGGTGAGTCACGTGAGAAAAACCTGTTTTTTTTTTTGACGCTCGGGGTCGCGAACGACCCATCGTACCTATCCAGGGATACATATATATATATATATATATATATATATATATATATATATATATATATATATATATATATATATATATAAGTGTATATATACATATATATATATATATATATATATATATATATATATATATATATATATATATATATATAAGTGTATATATATATACATACATATATATATATATATATATATATATATATATATATATATATATATATATATATATATATATATATATATATATATATATATATATATATATATATATATATATATTCATATATATATATATATATATATATATATATATATATTATTTCATTCCGGTCATGCCCTGCTCTCCCCGTTCCTCAGATGGGTGGGGGAGGGAGTAGTGAGAGGGTAGTGCGTGTATGTCTGTGTACATATCTATCTTTATACGTACACTAATAATAATGATAATAATGCTCACTCTATTCTGAATACAGTTACTTCTCTAATTCTTTTTCTATATAAGGATGTTTTATCACCTGATTGTTTTATCTGACCTCAGTGCTTCTTGCTATGGAATTCGATTATAAATTATTAACTTACATAAACACTCCGGTTATTCATCCTCGGAAGAATAAAGAGTTTTTTTTTTCTAATTAATATTAACCGCATGTCATAGACATGTATTTCTTTTAGGTTGAGGTTCCTCGCTCAGCATTTATTTACTAAAGTACTTTTCATAACATATAGATGAACAATCTTAAGGAACCGTAGCTAAACCATACATCTTTACAACAAAATCAATTTTATAATTTTATTTGGTTTCTTTTATTAGTTTTGCTCTGCATAACGGAGTGAAATTGCATTGCATAATTATTGGAATCACTTTTAGCTTTTATCATACTCTCTAATAGAAACTTTTTGCTCAGTTTAGTCATTTTTAAACAAATTATTATTATTATTAGAGAGAGAGAGAGAGAGAGAGAGAGAGAGAGAGAGAGAGAGAGAGAGAGAGAGAGAGAGAGAGAGAGAGAGAGAGAGATATTATTATTTATTATTTCCATGGCACCTATCATCGTTTTTATCTAACTATAACCACCAACACGTTCATCAACTAAATAATAAGCGAATCAAAATTGCTTTCACATTGGAGACATCAAAATGGGGAAAATGAAAAATCCTGCTGACCGTAAACGAAGCGTTGTGGTATTTGGGGCTGGGGTCGAAGATAATGCAACTCTGACATAGCTGTTTGCATTGAACAAGGCCGGTTTGGTTTTCTGGTTGCAAGAGTCTGTTGTCCAACCCAGATTGCACTCGCAAACAGGCTCACCAAATTCATTAGTCACACAGCTGTAACGGGAAAAGATCATTTTTATATATATTTATTCATCATGAATACGTATTCATTTTACATTGCATGGTTATTCATTATACAAGATGGACCTTATATTGTAAATAAATACGATTCTAGTTCATTATTTTTTTCAATTTTATTTGATCATTATTCCTTATAAAATAAGAACATTTTTATAAAGGAAATCAGTTTCATGAGTATACTTTACTCATAAACAAACTGGCTATAATATTTCCATCGTTTAGATAAAAAGATTCATCTGATGATCAAGTTTTCTTTCACCATCACGCTCTGGAATTTTCGCATTCAACCAGAAATATAAAATGTCAAAGAACTATTTTGAAAATACATTTTAGATCTAACAGACATCTAACTCCTTAGGGTAATATGATAACAAATTGGAAAAAAATATATACATTAAAAAAAATAATTTACTAGTCTGATATAAAAAGTTCGTTTTATTATATTTGCTACTATGTTTAAGCGATTATTGCATCAGAAGTATTGGTCAAGTGGATAATTATCAAAACAAAGCATAATAAATGTATTATTTACATGAAAAAAGTGCATATGAATCTCAGATAATATATCAATTCACACCTCAAAGCGACTGATTTTTTCTAAATAAAATATGAATATAATCTGCCTGGTTCCATTTCAAAAATAGGAAATGTTTACGGGTTGTGGTGGCCTATTTGATAACGTTCCTTGCTTTTGATCGCCAGACTGCGGTTCGAGTCCCGCTCAAACTTGTTAGTTCCTTAAGTGACTGCAACCTCACCATCCTTGTAAGCTAAGGTTAAGAGGTTTTAGGGAGCCTATAGGAGGTCTACCTGCTGAGTCATCAGCAGCCATCTCCTGGCCTTCCCTGGTCCTAGCTTGAATGGAGAGGGGGTGGGGCGCTGGTCATATTTGTATATGGTCAGGGCATGTCCTGCTTGCTAGGGCAATGTTGCTGTCCCTTGCCATTCATGCGGGGCCTTTAAACCTTTAAATGTTCGTAATCAGAAAATTCAGAGTTAGAATAATGTTCATTACTAATTGCACTTGCCTGGCATTAAGAGTTTCTCTTGACACTGATCACCCTTAGGGCAGCCATGCTGACTATCCTCGCCGAGAACCCCGTCTCCTAAGTCTCGAAGCTTTGTTAGAAAAAATTTAAAAAATTTAATTTGCATATTATTCAAGAAATATTGGATGCTAGGATGATTGATTTTATTGCTTGTGTTGAATATATAAAAGAATAATACCCATCACTGGAGTCTGAAACATTTAAAGACGGAGTTAGCTGTAATGAAAATCAGTAAACTAAAATCGTTATGAAATAGAAGTATTTTTGCTTGAGTATCTCATACTGCCGGAATGAATCAAACTCCGTTTAGCATGTATTATAGTTATATAAATTTAATAAGAATTTAGGTTATATTTCAAGGCAACTGTTAGAAACAAAAAGAAAATACGAGAGAAATTTCACGAAATACTGAATATGAGAACGAAATACTGTATTTATATCTTACCTCGCCGTTAACACGTAGATTTCTCAAGCATCAAGCGAAGGATATTCTCGTGATAGGATGAGGCCAGCTGTTGTCTTGGTAGTGGGGGAAGGGTGCATTAAGGCCCCCACATGCAGGGGGGCCCCGACATCGAGAACTTCCGATCCAGAAGGAAGAGAAACCTTGACTCACAGAACTCGTCTTTTCGAACTGACATAAGTCGCTTACAAGTTCGGCTTTCTGTTCGGTAAAAGATAG
>NC_090742.1:111462214-111477214 GCF_036898095.1 Palaemon carinicauda
CTGAAAATAGAGGAAGAAGTTTAAACACAAAATCTATATAAAATATATCTGGTTGGTAAGGACTCTCCCACCCTCATTAAAAAAGAAAAAAAAAATCAGTAACACAAACAGAATGACCATACGAGCAACTATACCTGAAGGCGATGAAATAATAACAATTGATCCAGAGGATTCATAACGAGAGAAGTCAACCAGACGCGCGTTCCAGCTTAGACCGGTTCGGTAGTTGGATGGATTTGGCTTCCAGGGACAGTGCGTCAAGTCCATATTTGCAACAGATTCCATCGATGCTGTCAGCTTCTCGATTGGAGATCTGTTTGTTGGCGGAATAAAAAAAAAAAAAGAGAATATTTAGTGTGATCATATTAGTGAAGCAGTTGAAGAAGGTTCAGGATAAAACATTCATGTTTCAGTTATTTGATCTTATAGGCTTCATATAATGAAAGTAGTGGTTGTTTCATGCTTATGAATATATGTGTTTCTTCACTGAAATTTTGAAAACTATTCTTCATTTAACAGGAATAGTTTTGAATATTTACAGATCAGATATATGCTCTGCTTTAGTGATGAAACTATCATGACCTGGCTTATATCTTGTTCTCAGCTATGACTAAATTGGATTACAAACTACGAGAGAGAGAGAGAGAGAGAGAGAGAGAGAGAGAGAGAGAGAGAGAGAGAGAGAGAGAGAGTACTCTTAACTGTAATGCCAAGGTTAAAAGGAGTCCATTGGATTCCGAAATATATAGGAAAGAAGAACGTAGCTTAAATACAGATCCCATAACTTGCAGACGCTCCCAGAATGAAAATCTTTGTTGACCAAGTGGAGGTCGTTAGTAAATTTGGTGAAGTCCTCTTCCTTGGGACGTGATCTCACTCTTTTACAACCAACAAGCTCCTGGCTTAAGTGGCATCTTGTTTCGGTTTGGCAAGAATGACCATTATTCTTGGAAAAAAAAAAAACACGTTCAAGAGAAATAAGTTACTAGGCCGAAATTTCAGTCTGAAATGCAATAGTAGTTAAAAAATTGCAGCTTGTAATAAAAGAAATGATTGGTAATTTGTGTCCTATCCTCCCCTCTCTCTCTCTCTCTCTCTCTCTCTCTCTCTCTCTCTCTCTCTCTCTCTCTCTCTCTCTCTCTCTCTCTGTTGTTATAACATCGTTTTTGCCGTCTTAAGTTTCTTTTATATTCGAGTAATCATTTAAGGGACCTTTGCTATAACACCTATGAAAAATATACTGTAGTATTGGAATGTAATTTGATGTATAGGAGTTTCAACCGCTTCAAATATGGACACTCTAGTGCTCTTGCAATGTATTCTAATTCTATTTTAGGATTTACAGTTCAAAATGTATGATGCAAATAATGACATAGGTGTATGTTGATTATAAAAGTTGCTATAATGACCTTCGATCAAAGGGATTAACCAGTGATGATGTGTGGGATAGAGGTAGATGGAGAAAGCTGACCAGAAACATCGACCCCACATAGAAGTGGGAAAAGATGTAGACAAAAAATAAGAAGAAGAATGGCCTGAAGAAGAACATTAGAATCGTCTTTGACTAGGAGATTTTAGCCCAGGTTCAATAAAGTTCAGACATTTTTCAAAGTGTTAATCATCATCATTATCATCATGATCATCGTTGTCATCATCACCTCCTCCTACGCCTAGTGACGCAAAGGGCTTCGGTTAGAATTCGCTGGTCATCTCTATCTTGAGTTTATAATTCATTACATCTCCATTCATCATCTCCAACTTCACGCTTTATAATCCTTAGCCATGTAGGCCTGGGTCTTCTAACTCTTCTAGTACCTTATGGAACCTATTTAAAAGTTTGGTGAACTAATGTTGATACCATTACAAAATTTATATCGACATTTATAATGGAATACTCTCTAGGAGTGGTTTCTGTGTTCATTCACTTACCCAGATTAACATTACAATTTTTTTAACAAATCCCACCCGGAAAAACCTCATTAATACACCATATACGGTTTAGAAATGTCAGAATAAAAAGCTTAATCATTATAATATTAATAGTTTTTAGCATTCACAAAAATACGGATGAAAAGATTTGGCGACAAAGTGAAACTTTTCGAAATAGTTTGTATTCATTAACCCCCTTTCACTGAGTTCCAAGTTGCATAAACTCTTATCGTTAAGTTTGCACATTTCCTATCAAATACAATGATGTCGCTATTCAGATCCTCTTCCCTGATCCTCTTCTTGGGTAAATGGTATTGTCACTGTCTTACAAGTATCTTGGACTAGGGTTCGATTCCCGGCCAGCCAGATGATATTGTCTTCGAGTGGTTCCGAGAGAGAGAGAGAGAGAGAGAGAGAATAATTTCTTATAAATATAATGATAAATCATATTTTTTTAGAATAAATAACACACTTATTCGCACAGGCTTTCAGACACAAACGTCAATTTACAGACGAGAGAGAGAGAGAGAGAGAGAGAGAGAGAGAGAGAGAGAGACAGTAAATTTAGAGATATAATGACAATTTATATTTATTCTAAATAAATAACAGCACTTACTCCCACAGGCTTTTAGACACAAATGTCAATTTATAGGAGAGAGAGAGTATAATAATAATAATAATAATAATAATAATAATTCTTTATTTCCAATATTTACATTGGGTATTCATAAAATATAAGGCTACAATTAGTAAAGTCATCTTACAAATAGTTCAAATATTTGTTATTTTAGACATACAAAAGTTGTTTTAAGAATCAACAAATCGGCTAAAACTTTGTAATTGAAATAATTCATCAGTAATAAAAGAATATCATGGAATCAGAAAGTATTTACTTAGAATATAGTGAGTAAAAATTACTTTTGCCGAATATTGAAATACATTGTCATAGACCACATAAGTTGTGTTAAAAACAAGTCATGTACAAATCGTATTAAAATAACACATAGTAATCAAATATGCATACTAGATTATAAGGAAATCTTAATTTGTAAATAAAAGCCATCTTATCCATAAATATTATCTAAAACTAATTCCAACATCTATAGAAGTACAGTAGTGCCTTCAAAAGCACTTTTAATGAGGCAATTAAGCATAACATTCTTACATTAATCGGGACCATTTAAAATTAGTTTCTTTAAGTTTACATTAAAAGCAGCGAGAGAGGATTTTTTTTTAATTGTGCCAGGTACTTTATTGTATAATGCTGGGCCTCGAACTCTAAACTGGCGGGAGCCTATCTCTGTTTTCGCCCTTTCTACATAAAGATTTTCCTGCTGTCGAGTAGAAACCCCATTAACTGCGTGTACTGTTGGAAAATCGTATAACCATTCAGGAGTTATTTTACGTATTGTTTTGAATACCAAATTACAGACATCTATGGTATATTTGTCTTTTATCTTTAACCATTCTAATTTTTTGAGGTAAGGGGATATGTGGTCATGTTTTTTTACATTACCAACAGCCACTCGGGCGGCAAAGTTTTGAAGTTTTTGAACCCTTTTCATTTGTGTAGAGCCAGTTACTCCCCAAATTCTTAAACAGTAGTTGATTATACTCATAGCCAGCGACTGAACAACTATTTTACGCGTAGAGGAATCAAATGAGTCTTTTACTCTATTTAAATAAATTAAAGTGCCCATCACTTTCTTATAAATTTCATCTATATGCGTTTCAAACGTCATATATCTGTCAAAATAAACCCCTAGATTTTTTACAGCTTTCATGGGTTTAATCTTATTTCCATTAAAATCTATTTGTACATTATCTCCAATTTCTGATATATATTGTCGGGAACCTATAAAAATGAATTGTGTTTTTTTCTCATTAAGAAGCAAACCATTAGTTAAGAAGTAGTATTTGGCCTTCTTTAGTATGTATTCTGCCCTATGAATTAGTTCGTCTATTTCATTTACATTTCCTTCAATTAAGATCTGGGTGTCGTCGGCATATTGGATGACAAAACAGCCGGGTAGTGATTTGACCAGATCATTGACATAAATTGCAAAGAGTATTGGGCCAAGAATAGAGCCCTGGGGCACACCAAACTCTACATTTTTTTGGGACGACACAGTTTGACCCATTCTAACTGACTGGGATCTGTTATGTAGGTAATTCATAAACCAAAGTGGATCTATACTTAGTGATGTACATATATCAAATAATATATTATGGTTCACGCTATCGAAGGCTTTTGAGAGGTCAAGTAAAAGGAGTAGTGAGACTTTCTTATTATCCATGTTATTATAAATCTTATCTGATACTTTTAATAGAGCCGTTTCAGTTGATAATTTTGGCCTAAAGCCGTGTTGACTTTGTGAGATTAGACCATTTGTCTCTAAAAAATCAGTTAATTGAATAGCAATTATTTTTTCCAGAACTTTTGACAATACCGGTAGCAAAGATATAGGACGATAATTGGAAACGTTTTCCATATCACCACTCTTAAAAACAGGAATTACGTGGGGATTTTTCCATAAGTCCGGATACTGTTTAGTGGCTATGGATGTGTTAATTATAACTGTAAGGTAAAATGCAATAATATATAACCCATCCCTAATGAAACGCAAGCTAATCCCGTCAGATCCAAAAGCATTTGTGTTTTTAAGATTTTTTATAATTAATATGACAGTATTACAATCAACAGGAGTAGGCTTAAAACTATCTAATTCTCTAACTGGAATATTACGTACTGTTTCAGTAGAGATATTATATTTCCTAATTTCCTCTTGGGTTTTTTCGAAAGTTTTTTTCCCGACCTCAGCGAAAAAATCATTGAATTTTTCAGCCTTAGAGTGTACATCAGTTACTGATGGCAATAGCATAGAGCTCTTCTCTGTTTGTTGACCATTAAATAGCATATTTTTTGTTATTTTCCAAGTTGCAGAGACATTGCCTTTAGCTCTCAGATATTCGCTTTTGTGAAACTGCTTACGGCTTGCCGCAAACTTTGAGTTTACTCTCTTCTTCAGGTCTTTATGTTTTTCTCTCAGAAAGATGTTAAAAGTTTGATTTTTTAACTCACTTTTCAGTCTGTCTCTTTCTTTCATGTCTCGCTTTATTTCATCTGTTATCCAGGGCGCAGGGGGACGAACGATTTCTTTCGTTACAACCGGAGCACAAATGTTTAGACAAGCTGTAAAGACGTCGTTTAAAGTTCCAACTTGGTTGTTTACATTGTCAGTATTTAAAATACCATTTAATATATTTACGTTATTCATGAGGAGGTCACAAAGAAAGTCTGGAGAGTAATTTTGCAAACATCTAAAAGTTTTTAAAACAGGTTTCTTTTTTGGCTTACGAATATTCAGATGAGTTAAGATTGTCTCGTGGTCTGCCACCAAGCTTGGTATAATATCAATTTTTGTTATCATAAGTTTAGCATTTGTTATTACGAGATCAATTAAAGACGCTGATGTAGGAGTAACTCTAGTAGGTTTGTTTACTATCTGATCGAAATTTAGTTTTTTAATTAGTTTAGACATTTTATTCTCGGTCTTTAGCAGATCATCATTAAAATCCCCATAGATAAATATATGCTTATTTCGTAAAATAATTTCTTTAAAAATATCAGAGATATAATCAAAAGAGGTTGCCGGTGCTTTGGGATGGCGATATACGCATCCTACAATAACAGAAGGAAACTTGCGATATTGAATCGAGATCCACTTGTCTTCTACACCCTCACATTTTTCGATCGTTAAATTTATTTCGGTGACCTTCAAATAGTTTCTGACAAATATACATACCCCTCCACCCCGACCTTGATCCTGACGGTAGACATCATACAGGGGAATATTTATAAATGCGTCACTTATATTAGTGTATAACCATGTTTCGCTAACACATAAAATATCAATGTTTTGTTCGTTTAACATAAGTTCTATTTCAAGTTTATGACTTAACAAGGATTGGGCATTAATATGGACTACCGTTAACATATCACTGAATCTAGGAGAAGTCTTCCTGTCGGCACTATCTTCCTGGCCAAGATCCTAGTATTTGGGGTTTTGTTCACATAATCTACTTTTGTGACCAAATTCATAACATATGTTACATCTTAGTTTATGATCAAATCTGCAGTTCGATTGTTGGTGATTGAATTCACCGCAGTTATAACAGCCATATCTATTACCTCTAGTATTAAGATGATTACTGTAGTTGCCAGTTTTGTTATTTCTATAAGTATAGCCTGAGCCATTACTATCATTATTATATCTAGAACGCGTTTGAGAATTGGCATATCCCCCTCGAGAGAGATTCTCTTTCCTAAAATACTTGTTTTAATTTTGTTGGGGCCTCGTTATATTTCTTCCCCTTTTCACTCGATTTGCCAACAATTCTGTACTTGCATCTTCCATAGTATTAGTTCCGAGAATATTATTGTTAAAACTACATAAATTTGATTTAACAGCTTTCCAGTTGGAACAAACAAAATTATCTAAGTATACAGAGGAAATAGCATCTACCAATCTAATGGCACCTACTCTATTAAGTAAATCATAGCATTTATCATTTTGGCCATCGTAACAGTTAATATCTAGGTCGCCAGTTCCTAGCTTGAAGAATTTTTGTGTTTTAATCAACGTAACTCCATTTTTATTACACCATTCTTCCATTTTGGTATTATATTCGGTTATTCTTTCAGGTAAATTATTTGTTTTCATTGATGGTACAAGCTCACAGACCTTTACCTCTATTTCTTGATTTTTTTCTTTGAGTTCGGCAATAACGGTGCCCAGATTGTCGATAATTCCCTCCACTGTAATATCCTCGACGAGTAGATCTTGAGTTCCACAATAAATGACGCATTCTTTAGGTGAATGTTCCAGCTTTTCCATTACCCAAGATTTTAGTAAGTCCATATTTGCTTCTGGTAGGGTTCTTACCATGACACTATCTTGAAGGTCACTAGACTTAACTTCCTTTAGACAGGAATCTCCAATGAGTAATACATTTTTCCCATTCAATGGAGGAGTGATGGCTTCAGAGGGACATGATCCGTACTTATTTTGAAGGCTTTCTTGTAGATGTCTGATTTTTTCTTCAGCAAGGAATAATTTAGTTTGTAGCTCTCCTATTATTCTCTCCTTATCGGCTAAAGAGTTATTTATAACATAGAAGTTGTCTTCTGTCTCTCTAACAAAAGTTTCAAACCTTTGATATAACTGTGCCGGGTTTGATATCTGTAAGTCACGGTCTCTATCTTGGCTGGGAGCATGCGATGGATGATTTTCTCCAATATTTTCATAATGCTCCATTAGTTTATCAATTAAGGCATCTTTATTCGTCCAGATACCTCTTAGTCCTAGCTGACTGCAATGCTTTTGGAGTTCGCTTTTTGTGCATCTGGCAAGTGTTTGCCGTGAAGGACTGTTCAGCGACAATAAAAGAGAGAGAGAGAGAGAGAGAGAGAGAGAGAGAGAGAGAGAGAGAGAGAGAGAGAGAGAGAGAGAGAGAGAGAGAGAGAGAGAATAATTTCTTATAAATATTATGAAAAATCATATTTTTCAGAATAAATAACATACTTATATTCACAAGCTTCCAGACACAAATATCAATTTATATATATATATATATATATATATATATATATATATATATATATATATATATATATATATATATATGTGAGTGTGTGTGTGTGTGTGTATGAGAGAGAGAGAGAGAGAGAGAGAGAGAGAGAGAGAGAGAGAGAGAGAGAGAGAGAGAGAGAGAGAGAGAGAGAGTGAATAATTTCTTGTAGATACAATGAAAAATCCTATCATTCTAAAATAAATAACACACTTATTTGCACAGGCTTTCAGACACAAACGTCAATTTGCAGAAGAGAGAGAGAGAGAGAGAGAGAGAGAGAGAGAGAGAGAGAGAGAGAGAGAGAGAGAGAGGGAGAGAGAGTTATTCCTCATATATCTAAAGACAGATGATAATTTTTCAAGTAAATAACATACTTATTGAAGGTAGAAATCAGCAAAAATAATACCAACCAGAAACTATAAAAATTATGAAATACAATTTTGAAAGTGTTTTCTAAAATTGAATTCTCAAGAAATTGGTTCACTTACTTTCAAAAGGTATAAATGTTCCGTGTTCTTTGTGATCGTTGCCTTCGGTTTTTCCTCTATGTACAAGCTGTATTGAAATCGATTTGTGTCATTGACATCGCCGTCATTTGCTGCAACCTGGGATTTATAAAACGGATGTTTGGGTTTTATTTTACTAAGGTGTTGCTGACTAGTTTATGGATTTTATTTCAACTACAATGATATTTGTAGATATATATATGGAATACCCCAATTTTGTCAGGGGGAGATAAATTATACCTCGTTTTTTTCTTTGATGTACAATACTGTAGGTTTTGGTTATGATTGTAAGAAAATTCTCGGTAGTGGTTGGATACAAATAATTTTATGATGAAGTTACTAGGCTTAATTTTTCAATAGTTGAATCTTAAATGGCAATGGCAACTTAAACATTATTTCCAATGAAAATAATTTTTAAGACAACTAATAAAAATTTGAAAACCAAATTAGACATTGATGTGTTATACAGATTTTGTCTAATTACATGAAAAAATCTCTCCCACGGACTCTGGTGAAAGATATGTTCAATAAATCTCTCTTCTGATAAATGATATTAATATTAAACAAATAGCACATGAACGTTTTTGCATAATAATAGAGGTTTCCAACCGATGAGCCTCTAGAAAATAAATAAAAAGTGCATTACAAAAGATTAAATAAAATAATGTACTGACATGATTTTATCCACTTTAAGAAGACGCAAGTACACTTAAAGTAGTTATGTTGACACAGTAGTTAAAATATTTCTGGGAGAAAATGGTAGTTAAATGGATATTCGAGATACAATTATTGACATACAGTATATAGATATTATGTTAATCGTAACTATTCTTACTTTCACCAAAATAAGGAAATATACCAACTTTATGTGTTATATGGCTCATATGCTGCATGTTATGATGCACTAGTTCGATATAAATCTTATTTCTTTTTTTTTTGATAAATTACAAAACAATATGTAAATATACTATCTTTAGAAAAACTATAGACTTAGGAAATATAAACCATATAACTCCTACATTATAATAAATAAATACATTAAAACATGAGGTAGAAACGTTTTCTAGGCGAAAAAAGGATCATTAATGCTTGGGATATAGAATGTTTACCGAGGCAAGACCGTCACATAAACAAAAACAAATGCGTGACTTGTGGACTGAAAGTTTATATTTACTTTGCAATAATTGCTTTAGTTTGTCTGCCTGGCTAATTGTCTCTTCGTGCCCGAGGTATTTGCCCACATAGTGATTTCAGTTGACCGTGTAGATTTTATCTATTGTGATAACAGTCTATGAAAGATGGAAATAAGTCATTAATAGCAACTTTCTTAGATAACATTACACTAACAAAATCATTTCTTATATGCCAAAAAAATATCTGTATACGGCCAAAAAATCATGAAGATTTTGCTCA
This sequence comes from Palaemon carinicauda, assembly GCF_036898095.1. Taxonomy (NCBI): domain Eukaryota; kingdom Metazoa; phylum Arthropoda; class Malacostraca; order Decapoda; family Palaemonidae; genus Palaemon; species Palaemon carinicauda. Next base: position 111,471,697 of record NC_090742.1, read on the forward strand.
TAAAAAATGTTGCAATCTGAGACTTAGCCGGAGGTTGTCAGTGGCAAAGACTTCAGGAAAATGCCAATAGAATGTTTCTTAAATTGTAATTAATAGCATCTATCTTAAACAGCAATACACTCACAGATCGACTTCATTGTATACTAAATGAATATCTGTATACGGAAAAAAAAAAAAAAAGGATTTGCTATAAAAAAAGATTGTTTGAGAATTAGCCGGAGATTGTGTCTGGCAAAGACTTCAAGAAAAGGCTAAAAGAAAATTTCTTAGTTTGTAATTAATAGCATCTTTCTTGGACAACAATACAATAACAGATTGACTTCGTTATATACTAAATGAATTATTATATACGGCAAAAAGAAATCATAAATATTTTGCTTATAAAAAAGGGTATTGTAATTTGAGACTTAGCCGGAGGTTGTCTGTGGCAAAGATTTCAGGAAAAGGCTAATAGAATTTTCTTGATTTGTAATAAATAGCATCTATCTTAGACAACAATACACTATAAGATTTACTTCGTTATATATCAAATGAATATCTGTATACGGCCAAAAACTCATAAATATTTCGCTTATAAAAAACGTATTGTAATCTATGGATTAGCCGGAGATTGTCTGTGGCGAAGACTTAAGGAAGTGGATGTTCTCTTGCCTGAAGGATAGGTTTGGGTAGATAGCGATCATCTTCCTGGGATTTGGGTCTCGAATAGCAGACGTGGGAAAGTCGGAGGGACATCGTTCACGTCTCTGATCTTAACCACGATTTGCGCAAACGCTCTTTCTTCCCCGCATATCGCACCGACCATCATCTCGTACTGTAGGGAAAGAGAAAAGAGAGATAGTTCAGATCAGTTATTTTACCTCATTAAGCTCGAAGTCGTAAGGTAGTGGAGACTTTCCATTTATAATTTACACCTGGCGTTCCCAACCAATTTGCCCCACACTTTTAGCACCGTAAGAAATAAATATCTGTTTGAGGCTCAAGGTGAAGATGGCAGGTTGATCCTTGCCAAGATTCTTGGGCAGGATGTGTTGTACTATACCAGCGGTATTTTTAGTTTTATTTCAGAACCAGGTCATCAAAAAGCTGTTTAACTTATATATGGACAGAGTTTTTATAGTTTTGAATTGAGTTTCGTTAAATTGTTTTTTAATAACAAGCCATATCGGCATGAATAGCCTTCAATATCTGGATGCCGGATAACTCCAAATCAATCAATCAATCTTTCGTACCCCTTGGCTATCTATGAAGATTTCTGTGTACCACTAAATTGAGCTTGATACAGAGAAACAATGAAATCTATATTGTGATATAATATTATTATTCAATCTCATTGCAGATTACCTCATGCATTGTTCAGTACTGACAATGTACCCACTGAAAAGTAAAAATGTACCACTGGGGGTACATGTACCCCAGTTTGGGAACCCCTGATTTACACTAATGACAATTATTGAAATAATGTGGTGTAAATGAAATTGCCATATATCTATCAAGAAAAACGAACTCATGTGTAATTTTAGTTATTATTCCCTTTATTATACGATTGTATATAATAGGAAAAACGATGAAAGTGTTCAAGAAAATCTTCTGCCCCAGCAAGCTGATATAAAGAGAGCCACATATTAGATACCATAATGTAGTCGAGTATCAGATTCTTTTTTTGCTATAACTATCATAGGCTTCAAGATCTCATTTGAATAAAACTTCTGCAATCCTGTCAAATGATTGTTTACGGTCTGTTCGTACACACAGGTATATGTATACACACACACACACACACACACACACACACACACATATATATATATATATATATATATATATATATATATATATATATATATATATATATATATATATATATATACATATATATATATATATATATATATATATATATATATATATATATATATATAAATATATATATATATATATATATATGTATATATATACATATATATACATATAAATATATATATATATATATATATATATAGATATAAATGTATACAGTATATATATATATATATATATATATATATATATATATATATATATATATATATATATATATATGTATATATATATATATATATATATATATATATATATATATATATATATGTATATATATATATACTGTATATACTATATATATATATATATATATATATATATATATAAAATCATTCCTATATATGTATATATGTATATATATGTATATATATATATATATATATATATATATATATATATATACAGTATTTGTATATCTATGTATATATATATATATATATATATATATATATATATATATATATATGTATATATATATATATATATATATACATACATACATACATATATATATATATATATATATATATATATATATATATATATATATATATATACATACATACATACATACATACACACATACATACATACATACATACAAGTAGAATGAAATAAAGAAGAAACTTCAGCATTAGGAGAGAAAGTTGAACCCAACTTAAAGAATTCTTTACCTCGTAGTCAAGAGGCGCTGCTAAGGTGAGGTGGCCAGTGTGTGGATCGACCAAGAAAAGACCATTCAAGCCCCCACTCACTATTCTGTAAAAAACACTCTTAGCTGAAAAAAAGAAAACAAGTGAAAAATAAATGAAAACCTTTTTGTTGAAATTAATGCACTGACCCACAAGATTGGCAGGACAAATAGGCGAAACGAATATGTTAATAAGAAAAGCAGCTTCAGGAGAGAAGGTCGTAAATACACAAAATGTCTTGAAATAAAGGAATTATGAAGGGAAAATACAAAGGAACAGGAGTGAAAGATTGCATGCAACTTTATGTTGCGCCGAAATGAGACCCCTTGCACGAATCCCGAGTCTTATGGTTAAGGCCAACAAGGAGAAAGATGAGACGAGGCTTCGGGAATAGCATTATGCGAGTCAAGGAGATGGGGATGATCCTTCTGAAGATATGGGAAGAAAGGAAAGGGAAAAGTCAGCTTCTTGTATAAGTCTTTTTGCATGGGCTTCGAGCCAAACTTTTAGCATATATAATACAATCTAGAGGAGATGGGGCTATTTTATACTGATTATCTCGCAAAAATTACTGCGACTGTCTTGTTTTTGCAGTCTCCATCGAAAACTTAAGTAATGGATTTGGAAATTATTACCTGAAAAGAATCAATATCTATAGAATTTATATCCGAAATTGCTTTAATTTCTATCCTAGGACCAAACTACATACTTAATTATATGTTGTTATTTACCAATCATTCTTTTTCATGTCATTAACAGTGTCACTCACGATGAAAATATAATCATATAAACACGAGAAAATATCATTCTTAGTGATTGTTTTTTAAATGCCAGTTGTTAAATAATGGTTAAAAGTATCTACCCTGATTCTATTCCTGCAATTTTGACTTTATCATGAGTTTCAAATTTGACGATGGAACTTTCCCCAATTTTCTTTCGAAAAAAATATTTGTCCGAGAAGGTCAGAAATATCTTTCTTTCGTATACTGTGAATGTATTTATATTCGTGGGTACCAATTATCGTTGTTTTATAAAAAATTTTGGTTGGTGGATTCTTAAATTCATGGATTTCTGTTTTTGTAATGTAATGCATTATTATTTATTGATGAAAATATTAAAATATATATGAAATAAAAAAACAATGATTTTAGTTTAATTTTTATTCAGAAAATATATGAAAAAAATCAATAAATAGACAAAAAAAAAATAAACTGTAGTAATCTCTGAAAATGACTAAACCTACGGAAGAAACAAAAAATTACTATAGTGCACACCAAAATAAAACGTATTTACAATAACAAATAAAGATAATTAGTAATCCCCAATGGTTTATAAAATGTAGGTCACCATCACGAATCGAATGTGTCCAGGTTCAATACTAAATTTTGACACTGTATACAAATTTTCGTTGGATTTGTAAATTCGTGGACTCCCCCACCCACGAAGACCATGAAAATTGGTACACCACGAACAAAAATACGTTCACAGTATTCTATGAACCAGTATCTCTCTCTCTCTCTCTCTCTCTCTCTCTCTCTCTCTCTCTCTCTCTCTCTCTCTCTCTCTCTCTCTCTCTCTCTCTCTTAATCAAATTATTTTTCTCCTTTTATTCAAGGATTAATGAGTTTCATGTAGTTTATTCTTCGGATTCAAATTTCCAATGATCAATCTGCAGAAATTTTGCAAATTGTTTTAAATTACTTAACCATATTTGTATAAAACTTTGTATTACATTTTCTAAATCTACTCAGTTTTTATTTTATTATACTGAAGTTAATATTCAAGGATGATATTTGAACCACTTGCTAGAAGCATAACGAGCAAAAACTATTATATATAGCAATATTGCTCAAGTACTTCGATGAAAGAACTTAATAATCATATTAATAATTTAAAAAACACATTGGATTGACCATGATATAGAAATGGTGAAAGAAGCTCGATAATTGAAAATTTATTTAATTGAACTTAGAAAAAGTACAGAAAATAATAAAATGGCGAGAATTGATTAAAGAAACTATTGTAAGGCTAGATTATTTTTTTTTTTCATCAAGGACAAAACCTTTCATTTAACAAAATAGGGCCAATGAAAAAGTACCTCCTATTTCATGTACAATCGTAATAAAATTCAATATTTTCATAATTTAGTCGCTAAAAAATTTATAATTGAAATATTTGAGAAAATTTAAAGAAAAAAATAAAGTAAAATGAAATTAGGAATTTTATGTTATCATTTCTTTACGTAGATATCTATACGACCGCTTTTAGAGTACTGATTATTTTTTGAAGATAGCCTTCAGGAAATATTTCGAAGAAATGTATTATGAGTTTTTATTGCAAATAGAGAGAGTATTATTTTGACTCTGGCTCCCCCAGAAGAGTCCATTTTTACTTGGATACAAAAAGAAGTAAAAAGGATTTAAAAAGACAATGGAGTAATAATATATTATCCCTGGAAAATGTAGGTTATAAAAGTCTTAATAAGAAATTGATAATTGGAATTTTCGAAGACTTGAAAATTGAGTACAGTGAAAATGAATAATCATATATATATATATATATATATATATATATATATATATATATATATATATATATATCTATATATATATATATATTTGTATATATATATATATATATATATATATATATAAATATATATATATATATATATATATATATATATATATATATATATATATATATATATATATATATATATATATTTATATATATATATATATATATATATATATATATATATATTTATTTATATATATATACAGTATGTATATATATATATATATATATATATATATGCAATAAAAATCTGTTATATATATATATATATATATATATATATATACATATATATATATATACATATATATATATATATATATATATTTATATATATATAAATATGTATTTATATATATATATATATATATATATATATATAT
>NC_090742.1:111487214-111497214 GCF_036898095.1 Palaemon carinicauda
TGCCTATGAACCCAGAAGACATCCCCAAGACCGCCATCATCACTCCGTTTTGTATATACACCTTCAATTACTCCTATTTTGGCCTTAGTAATGCTGGGGCCACTTTTCCATGTCTCATGGATGGCATCTTAGGGGACCTCCCCTTCTGTGTATGATATGTGGACGACATACTTGCGTTCTCTTCCTCAAAAGAGGAACACCTCTGTCACCTGCGCATCGTGCTCGACCGCCTGCAATAAAACGGCCTTGTAGTCCGTTATGAAAAATGTACCTTTGGTGCCACCGAAGTGTTGTTCTTAGGGCACCGCATCACTCCTGAAGGAGTCCATCCCCTCCCTAAGAAGGTAGCAGCCGTTCAGGACTTCCCCACGCCCTCGACCGTCAAAGCTCTGCAGGAATTCTTGGGCATGATCAACTGTTATCACCGTTTTCTGCCAGCCATTGCCACCACTCTTGCTCCCCTCTACGCCTCCCTCAAGGGCAAGCCAAGGGACCTGAAGTGGGGTCCCCTTCAAGAAGCGGCTTTCTGCGATGCAAAGAAGGCCCTATCAACCACTGCAGCTCTCACTTTTCTTATCTCACATGTCCCTTTATTTCTCTCCACCGATGCCAGCGACGTCTCTATTGGTGCAGTACTCGAACAGGTGGTCAAAGGCTCGCCCTGCCCATTGGCCTTCTTCAGCAGAAAAGTCTCCAAGGAAAAATTTGGTTATTCTACCTTCGATCGCGAATTGCTGGCGGTGCACTTGGTTGTCCATCACTTTTGCCATTTCTTAGAAGGTACGCCCTTCGTCATTCACACAGACCACATGACTTTGGTGCACGCCTTCACTCGACAGTCTGACGCCTGGTCCACCGGTCAACGCGGACATCTCTCCGCTCTGGCTGAATATAATTGCACCCTTCAACACGTCCCTGGGAAAATGAATCACGTTGCCGATGCCCTGCCATGAAACACAGCTGCCGTTCAATTAGTATGGGATTACATCGCCTTGGCTGAAGCCCAGTGATAGGATCTAGAGTATCAAGTAAGTAGGACATCCTGCACATCACTCTGTTGGGAAGACTTCCCCCTCGACGACTCCAACACCACCCTCTTCTGTGACGTCAGTACAGGTAGACTGCGACCTTGGATTCCTGCTCCCATGTGCTGACAGGTGTTTGATTTCATTCACGGACTTTCACATCCCTCGTGCTGTTCTACTGCACAGCTGCTGAAGACGAAGTTCATTTGGCACGGCATTTCAAAGGATGCTAAGGATTGGGTCCGCACCTGTACTTCTTGCCAAACTTCCAAAGTGCATCGACACACGGATTCAGGAGTGGGCACCTTTCCTCAACCTCAGCGTCGTTTCGCCCGCATTCATGTCGACGTTATAGGCCCTCTACCCACATCACAAGGACATCGTTACCTATTTACCGTCATCGACCGCTCCACTCGTTGGCCTGAAGCCATTCCCAAGGAAACTGCAATGTTTGCCTCATGTACATCTGTCTGGCTCTGAGGATGGATTGCAAGATTTGGTATCCCTGAGCATATTACTTCTGATAGGGTTACCACTTTCACCTCTCAATTGTGGACATCATTAGCGAATCTCCTTGGCATCACCCTACATCAGACAACTGCCTACAACCCTGCTGCCAATGGAATGGTTGAACATTTTCATTGTACCTTCAAAGCTTCTTTGATGTCCCGCTGCAAGGATTTCAACTAGTTTATTCAGCTTCCCTGGGTCCTCCTGGGACTAAGGACCACTCCTAAAGACGCCCTCGACGTCTCGGCAGCTTTAATGATGCATGGCGACCCGTTGGTTGTCCCTGCCGAATTTTTTCCTACTGCAACCTCCTCCGACGATCTCCAGCACATACGTCACGTCGTGGGAAAATTTACTGCATGCCGCCAGAATTACAAGCCCCCAACAAAGCATCACATACTGACAGACTTGCACTCTGCAACGTACATCTTCTTACGCAACGACACTAGCAAGCCACCGCTAACGCTCCCCCTACACCGGCCGTTTCCTTGTGATCCGACGCAGTCCAAAAGCATTCCTACTAAACATTCGTGTCAAAGAAGATTGGGCCTCCATTGATCGTCTAAAACCTGCTTATCTCCTGCCAGATGACCCGACTACAGCTCGACTCTCTAGATCAGGGCGCCGTATTTAACATGTAGAGTATGTCATTTTTAGGGGGAGCCATGTACCAACCTTGTGTCACACGATCGTACATAGTAATGACATTTCATTTTGTTTATATATCATGCTTTTATCTTTGCTCTCCCCTCGCACTTATAAGGACCTGAAATTACATGTCTGTTTTTCTCATCGTTAACTGTTAACCGGTGCGGAGTCGGTTGAACCTGAAATTTCCTGTTGTGTCTTTTATGCCTTTTTTGCATGGAGTTATATATATATATATATATATATATATATATATATATATATATATATATATATATATATATATATATATATATATATATAAACGGATTTTCTGTAATAAAGCTACTCAGTTGCTTTCATTCCGCCTTTGAGTCACAACCTTCTCTCCGCTCGTCACAGCAATAACAGGAATCTTGCTTCTAAAAGTTTTCTACCCTAAAGTTAATTGCTCCATAATTATAATTACTTTACATCTACCTTTCTGTTACAAAAAGATTTTTGTTTCAGTTCAAGATTAGCTAGTCTCTGCCACTAATGAGTTTAAAACTGATGAAAATCGTGTTTTTAATGATAAAATATGAAATCTACAAGTGACTAACATCATAATGAAATCATATGTCAAGATTTTATTAAACAATTTGATTGCATAGGCGACCTCCAAGGTGAGAGAAACTTTGTTAAGGATACTATTTGTTTTTCCTTTTTCAATTGACTAAAGACTTTGACGAGGAAATGTATATTTTCTTGATCGTGAAATAGGTGTAATAACTAAAGAATCTGGGTCAGATATTTGTGCTGGTTTCTTTTGGTAAAAGAAAGGGAAAAAAATCTATCATATCATTTAGTTTCCATAATGAAAGTTTCTTCCATGACAAAAAAACAAAAAACTAAGTAAATGAACTATGATTATAACAGAAAACATTATGACTAATGGACTAAGATGACATCGATATTAGTTTTCAACCTGTCGAGTTGACAAGTAGATTTGGCGCAACGATTATTACAGAATTACCAGTATTGCTCACGGCAATATCTAAATATGTTGATAAAAGGGAATATAATAATAATAAAAAAAACGAGTCCAACGAATATTCACACAGTCAATCTAGATTAGATGCCAGGTGATAATATTCACAATTATTTACTGGTGCATGTCACTAAGCGGTTAAGGCTAAAGTTTCTGATTCAACCAATTTCACCTTTATGTTAAGCAGAATTGCAATATATATTTTTTGCAATGGTATTAGTATCTATTAGGTAATTTCCTCCAAGGTATCTATCTCAAAGTATTAATGTGTTATTCTTTTTAACCAAGAGAACATTAAACAACATTTCCTGAAAGTACAAACCTCATGAAAAGGAAAATCATCAATGTATTTAGAACAACCTAGTCCCATACGCAGCTCTCTTATCTGTCCATACAAAGGAAATAATTAATCTACTATGATTCTTAGCACCAACCAAAAAACATTAATCTATATAATCCCAACTTTCTTATTTTTTTTTTCACAGTAGGAGAATTTTCCCAAAGCAGGGGAAGAGAATTATATTAAATCCAAACCCTTTTCCTTTCACTGATCTCATCGAGGAAGAATCTACGGATTCCGGAAGATTTGTTGAACGTTAAGCTGATTTCACTAAAAGATATTTGAGATATTATTGTTGTGCAAGCATTCTTTTGGCTAATGCATGAAAGTTTTCTATATTTTCAGTTCTTTGGAGACAGCTACCTAATTTCAGTTGCTATACTGAAAGTATGATATCTATTAACTATTCTTTCAGGATGTATCATATAAAGTGAATCTTATTTTTTTTTCATATAATTTTCGTTTTTCCATAATTTTTACACACATTAAATTAAGTGAATCTTATTTATTATAATTTTTAAAGGTATCGAATTAGGTGAATCTTCTATTTTTATATTTTGTGAAGGTTTCAAATTAAGTGAATCCTATTTTTTATAATTTTTTAAGGTATATAATAAAGGGAATCTGCTTTTTTATAATTTTTGGTGTTGAATTAAGTGAATCTTTCTTATATAATTTTAGAAGGTATCAAATCAATTGAATATAGTTTTTATAATTTTTTAAGGTATCGAATTGAGTGAATATTTTTTTTTAGATAATTTTTCACGGTAACTAATTGAGTGTATATCTATTTATTTATTTTTTTTTTTTTTTTTTTTAAATTTTTGAAGGTATGGAATTAAGTGAAACTTCTTTTTATAATTTTTGAAAGTATCAACTTAAGTGAATCTTTTTTTTATAATCTTTTAAGGTATCAAATGAAGTGAATATTTTTTTTAGAATTTTTGAAGGTATCAAATAAAGTGAATCTTAATTTTTTATAATTTTTGAAGCTATCAAATTATGTGAATCTCTTTTTTATATATATAATTTTTGAAGATACCTAATTAGGTGAATCTTTTTTTTATAATTTTTGAAGATATCCGTTAAGTGGATCTTTTTTTTTACTATTTTTGAAGGCATAAAATTAAGTGAATCTTCCTTTCTGAATTCTTAATGCATCAAATATAGAGAATCTTATTTCTATGATTTTTGAAGGTATGGAATTAAGTGAATCTTCTTTTTTTATATAATTTTTGAAGGTATCAGATGAAGTGAATCTTAAATTTTTCACAATTTTTGAAGATATCAATTTAACTGAATCTTATTCTTTAAAATTTTTAATGTATCAGATTAAATGCATCTTATTTTCTATAATTTTTGAAGGTATCAAATTAAATGAATCTTATTTCTATAACTTTTAAAGATATCGAATTATGTTAATTTTATTTTTTATAATTTTTGAAGGTATCAGATTAAGTGAATCTAATTTTTTATAATTTTCGAGGGTATCAAATTAAGTGAATCGTATTTTATATAATTTTTGAAGGTATCAGATGAAGTGTATCTTATTTTTTACATCTTGTGAAGGTATCAAATTAAGTAAATCTTATTTTTTTTTTTTTTAAGGTATCAGATTAAGTTAATCTTTTTTTTTTTTAAGGTGTTAGATAAAGTGAATATTATTTTTTATAATTTTTGAAGATATCAAATTAAGTGAGTCTTATTTTATTATATTTTCAACGGTATCAGATTAAGTGAATCTTAATTTTTATAATTATTGGAGATATCAGATTAAGTGAATTTTATTTTTTGTAGGCTGACTTCAGTCTTTTTATAGTTTATAAATGACATATATATTTTGACGTTGTTACTGTTTTTAGAATTATTTATTGTTAATTTGTTCTCATCATTTATTCATTTCCTTATTTCCTATCCTCACTGGGCTATTTTTCCCTATTGGAGCCCTTGGGCTTATAGCATCTTACTTTTCTAACTAGGGTTGTAGCTTGGATAATAATAATAATAACAATAATAATAATAATAATAATAATAATAATAATAATAATAATAATAATAATAATAATAATAATAATAATAATAATACTTCTTTAAGGTATCAAATTAAGTGAATATTCCTTTTTCACTGTTGTAATTGCAGTATGGGAATTTCCGTTTTATGTTTCCTTCTCTCCATCACTCTTTTTTTCCTTAAAAGGCATATTCTATGTATACAGGTATTTCATATTTTTCGCAATTTATGAAGTATTTATATCGCGGAATAAAAGTCTTTGTTTTCATAAGAGGATTACACACTTCCTGCATATATATGTTCTTCATATAAATAACCCTTTACAAATGTTTTTATCGTATATTAAATGTTTATTAAAATTTATTTTGATTAGCTGTCAACTGAAAATTAATGAACATAAAAGATATAAATGTTGTAAAGGTTGTTACTTTTCGTATATAAAACCTCTTTTACGCAATCTGTCAACAGAAGAAATATAATTTTCTTCTACAGTAAATCTAAAAAAGAAACATATTTACGTTCTGCTATGTTAATTTTTATTGATTATATATGTGCAAGCTTAAAAAATGACAGAACGCCATTGAAATGAGAATTAAACAACATAATAAATGATGGAGTATCGATTTGCTCTTTCTCTCTCTCTCTCTCTCTCTCTCTCTCTCTCTCTCTCTCTCTCTCTCTCTCTCTCTCTCTCTCTCTCTCTCTCTCTGTTAGGTCGTCTGAAGAACCTACCAATATATATATATATATATATATATATATATATATATATATATATATATATATATATATATGTATATATATATATATATATATATATATATATATATATATATATATATATATATAGATATATATATATATATATATATATATATATATATAAATATATATATATATATATATATATATGTATGTATATATATATATATATATATATATATATATATATATATATATATATATATATATACATATATATATATATATACATATATATATATATATATATATATATATATATATATATATATATATATACATATATATATGTGTGTGTGTGTGTATATACATATATATATATATATATATATATATATATATATATATATATATATATATATATATACACATACACACACACACACACACATATATATATATATATATATATATATATATATATATATATATCAAAATCTTCTCATCCACTGATTCCATAACTGCTTATTCGAATATTTATAGTTGAACTATTGATATAATTATATAAGAAATATTTATTATTTATCAACTTAATCCCATTTCTGAAGCTAGAAGCACCAGGCAAGATTATTTTTCTTTAAGCTATAAAGACGTGTTTCAAATAAAAGGAATGTTGGCCCAGAAGGCTAGAAAGTTTCTCCCTATCTTATCTATTTTCTATTTCCCTTTCTGTTACATTTCCATTATCAAATTCAAGTAAGTTCATTTCTTATACCTTTACTCCCTTCATTATTTAGCATTATCCTGTTTGCATATTATACTAATTCCTTCAATTATTCCATATTATATTGGTTTATTTTCTATTTAGTATATCCTATGATATTCTATCTGTATAAATTTATTTGATGCCAAAGCATAAAAGGTATATCCCATTCTTCCCCCTTTTCTATTTCCCTTTCGTTTAACTTCCCATTTCTGTTATTCATCGAACTTAATTACTCATTGCAGGCAATGTATATTCCTTATAACCCAATTCCCTTCCTTAGGTTTATAGTAATTATTCCCTTTATTATCCCTATCATATTTGAGCCTTTTATTCAGTATTTCATACTATATTCCATCGGTATTAATTTTATTTTATGAAGATTTTACATTGAGGAATTTATTGTAAAAATATATTATATAAATTCCTTTTTCCTGGTCTTTTACAATAAAAAAAAGATTCACGCTTTATTGAACCTTTTCACACTTGGCTGAGCATATTTGAAAATGTGATTTTTGTTAAAGAAATAATTTTCTATCACGTTGTTTTTTTTAACAGAAAAAAAATGTACTCCATTTCATACAAATTCCTTTTTATTTAGATTTCCTAGCTTAAAGAATATGAAATATTTAACATTTTTAATAAAACAACGATGACAAAACCGACTGGACAGAAAAAAAATTCAATATTGACTCAAAACTAAATTTACTGCTTTCTTCAATTTCCATTATGAAAATTTCATTGAGAAGAGATAAACATATATCATGTTATCATGTCATGATACCTTGAAAGAACTTTATTTTTCAAACTGTGATTTTGGGTAACATATAAGAAAGTCAACATCGGATATTTTATAGAAATTCTAACTGTTATTTAATTTTTATTAGGAAACTTTTGATTGAGTAGAGTTTAACATGTATTATGCTATCATATCATGATACCTTGAAAGATCCTAATCTTTCAAAGTGTGATTTCTTTGGTAACATATAATAGAGTCACCATCAGAAATTTCAGATAAATTCTAACTTTAATATTTACAAACCTTAAATAACATATTTTATGCAAAAGAAAAACATTGAAGTCTATGATAAAATAATAATAATTCAATTTCTCAGAGAGAGAGAGAGAGAGAGAGAGAGAGAGAGAGAGAGAGAGAGAGAGAGAGAGAGAGAGAGAGAGAGAGAGAGAGAGAGAAATTAATATTTTTTTTTTACATAAATCAGTTGTAATAAAGGAAAAAACATAACCACTAGATATACCTAAAACGGTGTTGATAATATAATATTAGCTGATTTGGTAATTAATAATGTACACTGCATCACTTAGAGAAGAGAATACATTCCAGCTTATCCTTATGTAAGAAGATAGTGAAATTATTTGCAAGTTAAATAATTCGACGTAATTCAATACTGAAAACTACTGTCAGTCTGACCCATCAGGAAACAGATAGTACATGAATAACTTGCCATATCTGTTACCATGGACATGTGCGAGACAGGAAGGTGGCCTTGCATCAACGCTTGGTCCAGCAAGCAGCCCAGGTTGGCACTGCACTCCCTCACTAACACTCTTAATCTTCTGCCTATATGAGTTATGGTTCCCCGGCTCTCATAACGACTTACTGATACATTAAGAGCCTCTTAGTGACATACGGCCTTTAGATAACAATTTCAAGTTATAACTTGAGAGCCAAAAATGGTAAATTTTCAACTTATTTCTGTGATCTCATGATAATCAACTTGAATCGTGCATTTTACATTTTTGAATAATATAAAATCATAATAAACCAACGATGACAAAACAGACTGGACAAAAAAAAAAAAAAAAAAAAAAAAAAAAAAAAGGTTAATATTGACTCAAACTAAATTTACTGCATTCTTCTATTTCCATTATGAAAATTTCATTGAGAAATTTTCATTGCTATATAGTCTCTTTTATTGATGTTCATTGATAATGTCTTTATACTTATAAGAGAGAGAGAGAGAGAGAGAGAGAGAGAGAGAGAGAGAGAGAGAGAGAGAGAGAGAGAGAGAGAGAGACGGGATATTGATATTGCCAATAAACAATTTAATGCACTCTTCTATAGAATTAATGAAATATAGTACATTCTCTTTTTTATTGTATGTAACACGCAAAGTGTAATTGCGCACATTCCAAGTGAATATTTACAAATGGGGGAAAGCCTCTTTAGAGTTTATATTGCTTGTTATTTGTGAATTCCGCAACCATGGGATGACTTGGAAGTTTTACTATATATATATTTATATATATATATATATATATATATATATATATATATATATATATATATATATGTATATATATATATATATATATATATATATATACATATATATGTGTGTGTGTGTCTGTGTGTCTGTGTGTCTGTGTATATGTGTTTGTGTGTGTAGAGACAGAGAGAAAAGAAAGTTTTTAAAACTTTAGAATATGTTTGAGCGTTACCGTCGTCTGTAGAAGTTAATCACTAATGATTTATAAAAATTGAATTCATTATATCACGGTTGATAATATTTTTTCGGCGGCTGCAGTTCTGAAGTGAAAGTACTATACAAATAATTCTACTAGACCTCAATATCCGATATATACCTTTTGAAAATCAATGGCTGGAGATATTTTAATAAAATAATGGAAAATAAACTTTGGTTGTGCTTTCTATCACTCATTTCATCTAATCATTATTCTATATACTGTAACCGAAATTGATGTGTATATAGATACTTGTTGTATATACAATGTATCTATGTATATTGTCTTATTAAAATTTTAGATAAAAAAATATCTGAAACTGCAGAGAGATGGAGGCATGAGACCATGACAATGCTTGGGGGGAGGGGGTTTCTAGAAGTTCATATTCATCTCTCAATTTGATTTTATCCCTGATAGTCATAGTGCCAGCGGTGCACCTTCGACAATAATGGTATAGCAAACTGAAACGAGAATTCAATTTAGGGACAATTCCTAACCTAAAAAA
>NC_090742.1:111502214-111507214 GCF_036898095.1 Palaemon carinicauda
TACAGTTACATGAATTTCTTATGGAAACACGACGTAAGGTGGAGAATTTCACATTCTGATTGATAGCATTAATATATTCCCTTAGAAGCGTCTGAATATTCTATAGATTTACCCTGCCGGAAATACGAAATAAATTTCCAGTATTTTCCAAAATTACATTCAATTTATTTCATAAGTAGCTTCGATTTTCTTTAAAATATAAGAGACAAAATTTATATTTTCCAACTGTTTGCCTTATCGCACTCTTATCATCATCTGCAAAGGATATTCCTAGGTCAATCTTTTATTTCTATTTTTCAACTATTCTTAAATCCTCGAGATTCCCCCTCTCACTTGTTACCGCTTTTTTTCTGGGCTATTGCCTTCGCGGTGTAAGTAGTGACGGTATCTCACTAAAAACCTCTCCCAACTTACGAATATTTTTCCTTTATCTTTACCCAGCATTTCCTCGCTTGCTTCTTTTTTCTTCTTTACCATATTTCTCTTTCCTTCTTCCTTCACATGAACATTCTTATATCCAGATTTTATATGAGTGTTCACTTACATTTGTGTCTCCAAACCTCTTTATTTGCCTGTATTTTCCCCAGCTTCCATTTACCATTGCTTCTTCCCGTCCCCAGAGTAAAGTCTTTATCTCATAACTAAGGTGAACACACCTTTTGTCTTTTTTTCTATTTTTAAGAGGAAAGTCATGACGGGAGGGTAAATGTGTTAATGGGTAAGAATTCTTTATCTGGGCATATTTTACCAAGCGTTTCCGAAGTAAAGATTACCATAGAGAGACAGGGTAAAACTGAAAATGGGAGTTGAAGGTAGTTTGTAAGACCTTTTCCTAAGTGAGGTTATTATCTGGACTTTGCATAAAGTTATAGCCTTTACTTTATAGGATATGACTGTTTTATAAGGTATGATTGTGTTTTATAGGGGATGGTATCTTATAAGGACATTACGTACACGGACATGTCATGATCTGATTATATTCTATAGTTGTTTTATGATCTTTAATATTAAAACAAGTATCCTGCTTAACCCTTTCGAGGCCAGTGGTAAATTCAAAGAAATTCCTGATGTAACAAAATCTGTCAAGACCACACAAACCATAGCTTGTTGTTATTTATTGGAAAGCTCTCGTCATAACCTTTCTATTGAATACCAACTTTCTATAGTTTGGGTGATTTTTAGAATTTTTTTTTTTTTTTTTAATTTAGACTAAGGTAACAATGACAGTGAAAGGGGTCACTAGTTGTGCATGGTTTCCATCATTGCATTACATAATTCATATTTTCTGAAAATTTACATGAACTATTTTATCTGAGCCATTATATTAATCAAATGTTTATGTTTCTTTATAAGTTACATATATTCTTGGCATGCGACAATCCTTTGTATCACTGATCAGAATGGAATAATAGTCAGACCCCAATACATTTTAGAAATCTTGACCTTAGTTGTATCTATGATCAAGATTATGATAAACCAGTTTAGAAAATACTTTAACCTTATCATAATAGGGTAGTGCCCTTTTAAATTGACATTACTACCCACAATAAAATAAGGACAATAATACGGATGACCTTTATTTAAACAACTGATTACTCACAACAGATGCTAAGAATTTCCCATTTCCCTTGGAAGCGAATCCTAGGAAAGGTAATGAAATAATGAATTATTGCGTGAAAGATTCAAGGCTACTCGCCATTAATGATCTGTCCCCCGAGGGGGACGAGAAGAGACATCACAAGGTTAACCGCCATGAGGGCAATGATACGGCGTCCAAGGAACTTCCAGCTACTTGTACCTGAACAGCCAGGAACTTCTTCAGGCATTGGCCAATTAAAGGTTGATACTTAAGTGACCTGAGATGAAAGAGATGAAAAAAGTGTCATGGTTGATAGAGATTAATGATAGCTATTACTCTCTCTCTCTCTCTCTCTCTCTCTCTCTCTCTCTCTCTCTCTCTCTCTCTCTCTCTCTCTCTCTCTGTCATCGATAAAATAATTCCTACAGGGCATAAATATGATTAAAATCTCAATTTAGTTCATCGATTTAAACAGTAGAAAAACTCCGATGAGCGTGGACTTAGATATAAATCATAACTCTAAAGAAAAACGTTATTTAATTTAGAAATAACAATATATATACACACACATATATAAATATATATATACATACATATATATATATATATATATATATATATATATATATATATATATATATATATATATATATGTATATATATATATATATATATATATATATATATACATATATATATATATATATATATATATATATATATATATATATATATATTTATTTATATATATAAATTATCAAAAAAATTTAGTGCTTTTTATAGGTAGAATGTTGGCCAAGGCACCAGCCAACCGTTCAAACACTACCATTAGAGAGTTAATGTGTACTTTGAGTGGCAATATAATGCAATATTCGATCCCTAATGGTTGAGTCTCCTTTCTCTTGTGCCTATCCGTGTAACAAATGGCCTGGCTTAATCTTTACACATTACCCTCTATCCCCATACAGCTTAAATAACAAGCAAGCACAACATTCTTTTTCCTTCAAATGATTAATTACTGTCATTTTTTAGTGCCTATTTTCCACTTGATATGGATATAAGAAACGCTAGCTAATATAAGCAGATCTTTTATGAATTGTACAGCATGGAAACAAACCATATTTTCTCTAATCTTGGGTAGTGCTATAGCCTCTGTACCCTTGTCATCAACTGACCTGTGTTAGAGTTCTTTAGCTTAACGATATACTCAGGCACACTACTCTATCAGTTTTTCCTCTTTCATTCCTAAAGGGTATGCTGGGCAGGCTTCATTGAAAGGTTAAGGATGCCTGGTGGTTTATCAAGAGACTGACTTTTCTCTATCTGTTCCATTTTCTTCCTTGGAGGTATTCAATTTCAAAACAATCTCTATTGTCTTTCCTTCAGTTGGAGGTCACTCTGCCAAGTTGACTAATTTTCTCCCATATTTTGTCTTATAGTCTATGGATTGCATTTGTATTTTTGTCTATATAAAGTAATTTACATGTTGATTTTGCTATCATTGATGTTATGTTTGTTTTCAAGTACAAACGAATCTTTTGTGGCTTTTAATTGTATTACAACTGATTACAATGATTCTTATAAATCCTGTTATAATTGTAGATGTTATGAGATTCACAACATAAAGTTTTGTGGGGGATAACAACTTTTATTGGTGATACGTCTATTAGAATCCAGTTGGGTCATCTATTTTCGATTTTATTCTTACTATGGGCAACACACAAGATGATAGAATGGCCTCTTACTACTTTTTGATAATTTCAGTGCTCACCATAGTGAGTTGTCAAATTGTGTTCTACTGTTTGCTATGGCTTAAGAGCTCTTGACCTCTCTTTTGAATCAGACTGTGAGAAAATTCTAAGTGAGCTTATCACAAATATGGTAATTACTTGAACCTAGTCAGGACCCACCTAGAACTCTGGGAGTGCAGACCTCCCCACAGCAGCTTATTTTTCGAAACTAGCTTGCCTTAGGGTTGATTTGGTCGACCTTTTGCTCCACTCGGGCTTGCCTTTGACCTAGGACTTTAAAAATTTAATCACTTCCACGTCATAACAATTAATACCGGAAAGTTTCACTATTCTATGTTTAAAATTATGGCTAGGAAGCTGTTCACAAACAAACAAACAGACAAATGGACAGAAAAACAGAGCCAAGAAAATAACATTCTCCCAACCTCGTTTGCGGAGGTAATGACATCCGAAATAAAGTATTGTATTGAACAAGATATACCACAGAAAAAGACATTCTCCTTCTCCGCTCAATTTTGCTGATACCGAAAATGCATTTGAGTGTTATAACCATGAGCAAAAAATATCAAGAAATATTAATATTATATCAATAAAAAACTTACAATGGTAACTAAAGCGGGACATTAACTTCTCATAATATCATTGTGATAAAAATGATTGGATGATTAAAATGAAAGGGAGTCCGAAAGAAGTAATCAACAGTTTCAAAGTAAATTCGCGAAGTAGGATAATGAATCATGGCAAAGCCGATTAAAAGTTGTTTGCATTTCAGAGCCAGCTAGATGGAGGAAGGTTTCTCGGAAAGGATAGAAGAGACTTTAGGTAAGGAAACCTAATAGGAAAACTTATAAATACAATAAACGGAAAAAAGCTTTTTGGAGATATACCTAAACTCCACATTTAAATAAGATTCAAATATACATAGGTTTTAATTATAGTAATGAACAATGCTTTGGCTCTCTCTCTCTCTCATTATATATATGCATATATAAGTGTGTATATATATATATATATATATATATATATATATATATATATATATATACATATGTACATATATACATATATATATATATATATATATATATATGTATGTATATATATATATATATATATATATATATATAGGCATATATATATATATATATATATATATATATATATATATATAGATATATATATTGATATATATATATATATATATATATATATATATATATATATATATATATATATATATATATATATTTATATATATATATATATATATATATATATATATATATATATATATATATATATCTATATATATATATGAGTGTGTGTGTGTGTTTGTATTGCTAAAGCCGTCAGAAATTACATAAAAAGGCACAGTATCATACGCGTTCATATAACCTCAATACATTTCTGAAGTACAATGTGAACACGATAAAAGTTATCTTAAACGTAGACACAAACACTCCAACCGTAATAGCTTCAGTAATACGAAACTCATAAATATACATGTGGTTAAAAGCGACTCAGCAGACACTCTTGAAGCAGCATGCCTAGAAACCTGTTTAGCAATGAAATAAAATGTTATGTTATTATCTTTTGTTAATCATTTCATTACAATTTATTCTCACAAAACAGAATCTATAACGGTGCGCTTGGTTATGATGTTATAATAT
>NC_090742.1:111517214-111524714 GCF_036898095.1 Palaemon carinicauda
ACTATTTTTTTCTGAGTTATGTTAATTATGTGTAAAATGCAGAGAAAGTGAATATGTATTACAATATTATATAGAGCAGATCCAAATATTCTAAAAGCAAGGAGTCGAACTCAGGCATAAAACCATAAACCCCAAATTTAATCCAAATATATTCATGTCCGCAGCAAATACGTTGATAGCTAATCATAAATCCAATTACGGCAGGGGAGGGTGGGAGTTACGTTTGAAAAGGCCCTGACGTTCGTTGGTCTGGAGGCATCCCAAAAATGTTTTTACGTGGAAACACCTTAGTTGCGATTTCCTGTCAAAAAACAGTAGATTACCACAACAACAGAATCATATTTTTGGACGATTTTTTATGACCAATTGCAATTAGTACACATTAACTAAAATGAAACATTGGTAAGCCTATTTGATGAATTTACCAAAAACATGCTAATGATGTTGATTCTTTGCTATTAAATAATTACCAATATCGATTAACTTAGGCTTCAGTTTTCTAAGCCTACTATGTTTTCATTTACTTTTTTGGGGTCAGGCCATGTCGTCCTGACGGAAGTTCCTATTAGGTAGCTTTCTAGGGTATATTTGACTACAGTGATATTCCCAGAGAATTTTACCTTAAGGTATCCAGAATTCTAACTCCTGGAGCAAATATCCCTAAATAATCTCACAGGGATATCGCATAATATCAGAGGACGTATTCTTAACACGTCACATAGCTATCTTCACCCCGAACAGTATTAACGCTTCGAGGGGGTATAGTGACAAGAATCTGAAACGAGAATGAAAAGAGAGTCGCTCATAAGGCATCTCTCCTATTCCGTTTCCAGTGTGTATCTGATGAAGGTGGTAGCGCCCTCTTCATTCCTTTTCGTGTAGCTCTACTACTCGGTGTTTTCCCTTGTGTTCTCTCATTATTTTGGATTAATTCAACATTTTGATGACTTCTCCGGCATATTCTGCCTCTAGGAAGTTAAGTTTTATCTTTGCTATGTATAAATGTAACCTCTTGTCGTTTTGAATTAAATCAAAAGTGATTTTGACGTAAACAAGAGCTGTTGCCTACCGGAGGCATCCTGGATGCTATCGGTCGCTCTTATAGGTCATTTAGTTAGCTGGAGCGACATTCCCGGTTTGTTACGCTTAAATAATTCAGCGATTTAGCTCCTCTAGGAATGCTTATATTATACCGTCAGTTTTTAGTTCGGTGATTTCGACACGGGTCGAGGTACCGATCTTGCCCTTCGCGAGGCTTCGTAGCCTAGACTTCTAGCACTAGTACTTTCATACATGATATAAGTTTTTCCGAGTGTTATATTATTGAAGCTATAGGCAAATATTTTATACATGTAAGATATTGTTGAATGTTTTTTCTAAGATTGTATTCGAGAGAGTTTCGGTGATTTGGGTAATCGATTCTCATCTTACCTAGTCTAGTATTCTAGGTACAGTAGTATACTTTCGCACACCCACGATTGTTCTTTTCTCCTCCGGAGGCTAAGTTCAATCCCTCTCTCCCTCTGTAAGCCTTCGGCTTAATTCTAGTGGTTCTATCTGTATAATAATTCAGGTATAACTATTCTAGGATATGTCTGTCCTGACCTGATAACCAGAGTGACTGGTTTTTTTGGTTAGGGCAGAACATCAGAGTTTCTAGTCTGTGGTCTGCTTCTTCCTAGCATAGAGAATTAGTCTCCTTTGCTAGGTTAGGGGCGGACACAGGAAGCTTTGCTTCCCTAGTCCATGTTGGAAGGATTCTGTAAGAGATGATTCCTTCCTCTAGTGGCCTAGCAGACTGTCCTGTGTTGTTTTTCTCGGGATGGAGAATGAGTTTTCTCTGTTGCCCGGCGAAATAACTTCACCTAACTTTGTTCTGGTTGGAAGTAGGATAGCAAGTATTGCCAGTCTTCCTCCCTAATAGACAACTCTTGGTTAGGATAAGCTTCCCTAACGGCTGAGTGTGTCTACTGCTAGAACGAAGTCTATAGGACAATTATCCCTTCCCCACCTCTCTTTCTTTTATTTTCTTTTGGCCGCAGTCCTACTTCCGTACCTAGTGTAGGTTAGGATGGAGGAAAGGCTCAGCTCTCTGCCGGCTGGCACTATGTGTCGGCCGGCAGAGACCCTTTATTCTTTGCAGAGTGAACCCCAGACCTCCCTTGGTCTCCCTTCCATGTCTACCGGTAGAGCCCGGCAGGCTATGGATTCTTTGGAAGCCTGAATGCTACATTCTCCCCTTCCATAAGTTCACTCTTTCTGGATGGAAGGTCGTATGGCAATGCCGCCTTATAACCATACATTCATACTGTTTCTCTGACTATTGTGTTGCATCCCTAACCCGGCTGTCGGCTGTTAAGCTGGCAGCCGGGCAGGTGGTGGTTCTCTGGTTCTTGGCTACTGTCGGCGGGCATGGGTTTTATTACCTTTGCCTCCCGGCAGCCGGGTATTAGTGTTTTCAGCCGTCGGCTGGCAATGATTGCCGGCCGGCATACAGTCGCGAATCAGTGGGCTGCCGCCTATTAGTTAAAGATAGTATATCTTTGAACTATACAGGGGTGGATGCCGGCCGGCACGTGCAGGTGCATACCTGCACGTACAGGTGTCTGCTAGCCGGCACAACAGCATGCGATGTACAGTATTTGCTATATTTGTAGTGTAGTCCACACTGCATTAGCAGAAACTGCTGTACAGAGATTGTGATAACACTAAAGTTCTTCATCATACTTAATGTTATCTTGTACAGCCTTTTGTTGAGACCGTACAATATATAGAAAGTTCTTTCTGTATTCTTTCTATCCGTATATTAAAACTTTATCTCAAGGTGTGAACTACACCTTAAATTTCCGTTTAGGAAATTACATAAGATATTCTTGAATAGAATTAACCTTAGTTTTAATATCTCGGGAGGTTTCAGCAATTGACTGGACAGGATATACAAGTATGTGTCTTTCCTTCTTTCTTTTATAGCTTTTCTAAATAAGCTAAATGTCTCAATATAAGCGAAAGCCTTCACTTGATACGCATAGATTTTTATTCTCTTTACAGGAGGACCATCCGAAGTGCGGGAGTGTTTTCTGTAATGTCCGCAGTAAGAACTTCTGTGGACATCAATATTGCAGGAGGCACGCAGCATGCGCAGCGTCTAGAGGTGATCTCCGCTATTGGGACCCTCATGTTTGTACAGTTTGTTCTAACCTGATTACCGAGAATTTTGACGACCCTAAGTCAACGTAGTCAAGGGATGCTGCCAGGGAAACGTTACGATCCTGGGTGAGGGGTTTTCAGAAAAACACCTCAGGTCCCTACCTTCCAAATGAGAAGATGAGGGCCTACCTTTTCCCTAAAGCATCGGCTGATGCAATCATCCCCCAGGCTTATGTGGAGATACTAATTGCCCAGAATCCGGTAGATTCTGAAGTCTGAGCCACCCTTCAAGACATCCAATTGGACGATAGGATGTCGGAGGTGTCGGATTCTACTGAGAAGGACCTTCTAGGAGAAGGTCAGGAGGAGGAGCTGTTCGAGGCTCCTCAAGTACAAGAGGAAGAAATCGACGAAGTGTCGGTTAAATCGGTTCCGGACCCAGAACCTATTCCGTCTACATCGTCTGCTTTCCCAGATGAAATGGGAAGGACTCTTTCTTCTATTGTTGAGATGATCCAACGAATTCAAAGGAAGAATGATGAGAAGGAAGCTGCAATGAAACTGGAGATACGTATACTTACAGCATCACGTGGGCCCCAGAAGCGGCTCAGCGTGAAGGATCTTCCTGTGTGCTCGGAGGTATGCCGAACACATGCCAATGACAACCGGGAAGATCGTAATCTCAGAAATGTTGGGAGCAATTCCCCTGGAAGAAGTGGAATTTTGGCCCAACAAAGATTCTTATCCGGACTGCTATGTCCTTCTTAGGAAGGAGCCAGCCTCAAAGGAGGAGACGGAGCCGAAGGAGGTTGTAGTTTTTTACCATAGTAAAGCTCAGATGTGACTAGCGAGCTCGATGAAAGAGAGGGGCTTCACTAACT
The DNA here is from genome assembly GCF_036898095.1 of Palaemon carinicauda. Lineage (NCBI taxonomy): Eukaryota > Metazoa > Arthropoda > Malacostraca > Decapoda > Palaemonidae > Palaemon > Palaemon carinicauda. Next base: position 111,521,243 of record NC_090742.1, read on the forward strand.
CAAAGGTGCCCGCCTTGAGTAAGAAGCTTCCCTCCTTTGTGGCCTCTCCTACCAGAGCCTTTTCCTTCTTGGAAAAGGGATATAAGGCAGCCTTAAAGGCGGTGGAGGCAGGGAAACCATGCCCCTCCTTAGAGGAGTGCAAGCCGTCATCTCTGACCTTGCCCTTGGACCAAGAAGACTGGAAGGACGTACACCTTACCTTCTCAGTCGGGAAGCTGGAAGCTGATATTGCTGAACGCCAGTTTGGTGAGGCACTTCCAAAACTGTCGGAGGTTCTCTTGCGTAGAGAGCAAGAGACAAAGGAAAGACGACACTAGAAACGATGGCAAGTGACCCCAAGATCCAGGACATGTTCATAGTTGTGGCCAAAACCCATTTGGCCACAGTTGCGAAGGATCACTATAGCTTTATTAAAGCTAGGAGAGCCTGTAGAGAGTTCGTGTTCGCCTCGGGTGTGGTGAGGCACGAACCAAGGAAACTGATCTCCTCTCGTATTTGGGGTAAAGGCCTCTTTCCCAATGAAGTGGTTAAAGAGGTAGTAGACAAGGCCGCCACAGTGAATAGGAACCTTCTCGAAAAGTGGGGCTTAGATCTCAAGAGAAAGTCTTCTCCGGATGAGGGTCCCCAACCCAAGAGGAAGACAAAAAAGGCCTAGGCCATCCTCTCGGCCGGCTAAATCCTACCAACAGCAACAACAACAACTTCCTGTGATCGCGGTGCCTCAGATAGTGGCACAACCTCCAACCACGTACCAGCTGGTACCTCAACAAGTGGCGACACAGTCGCCAGTTTTTAACCCAGCCTTCGAAAGGCAGATTTTTTCCTTTCGTTCGAGAGCTAGAGGAACAGCCAGAGGTTCTTCTAGACACCATTCAAGAGGAAGGGGATACAGGGGAGGACGCAGTCAAGGAGGCAAGGCCTCAGGTCCACAACAGCAGAAGTAAGATACTTCCAGTAGGAGGGAGACTACAGGTATTTAGGGATTGCTGGACCTATGATTCCTGGCCCCACAGCCTAGTTAAAAATAGACTAGGTTGAAGCTGGAGCAGTCCTCCACCTCAATTTCCTCAATTCTTCCAACACTCATCCCCCATTCTGGAAGAATATGTCCGAGAACTCTTAGACAAAAGAGTATACCGGAAAGTTAAGTCCATGAAATTCCAAGGAAGGCTGTTTTGTGTTCCAAAGAAGGACTCAGAAAAACTCAGAGTTATTCTAGACTTGTCGCCACTCAACAAGTTCATAGTGAACTACAAGTTCAGAATGCTCACGCTTCAGCCCATAAGGACCCTACTGCCCAGAAGGGCATATACTGTCTCTATAGACTTGTCTGACACTTATTGGCACGTTCCAATTAATCGTCACCTCTCCTCCTACCTAGGCTTCAAGTTACATAGAAAACTTTACGCCTTAAGAGCCATGCCTTTCGGGCTAAATATAGCCACAAGGATTTTCTCGCGAACGCAGCCGTCCATCAATTACGCCTAAAGGGGGTCCAAGTAGTAGCCTACTTGGACGACTGGCTGGTGTGGGCAGCATCCAGGACAGAATGCATGGAAGCTTCTAAGATAGTGATTCAGTTCCTGGAACATCTGGGATTCAAGATCAACATAAAAAAGTCTTGTCTTTCTCCAGCTAAAATATTTCAGTGGTTGGGAATCCACTGGAATTTGGAGTCACATTGGCTTTCCATTCCTAGTAAGAAGAGGAAAGAAATAGCAGGATCTGTTAAGAGACTATTGAAATCCAAACGGATATTAAGACACGAACAGGAGAGAGTACTGGGCTCTCTACAGTTTGCTTTGATAACAGATCCAGTACTAAGAGCACAGCTTAAGGATGCAACAGGAGTCTGGAGAAAATACGCATCAAACGCACGAAGAGATCTAATAAGACCACTACCGACTCGACTGCGAACGCTTCTCAAGCCGTGGTCCAATGCCAAGCAATTGAAGAAATCAATACTTCTTCAACCTCCTCCCCCGTCGGTAACTATCCACACAGACGCTTCAAAGGAAGGCTGGGGAGGCCACTCTCATCAAATGAGAGTCCAAGGAGCTTGGTCCAATCTTTTCAAGTCATTTCACATCAACTTTCTAGAAGCCATGGCAGTACTTCTGACAGTGGAGAAAGTTTCTCCTCGCCACTCGACCCACATAAGACTGGTTCTAGACAGCGAGGTGGTAGTGAGATGCCTGAATCGAAAAGGGTCGAGGTCACCTCAAATCAACCAAGTGATGTTGGCCATATTCCGTTTGGCGGAAAGGAAGAAATGGCACCTGTCAGCAGCTCACTTTCAAGGGTTCCGCAATGTGACAGCGGCCGCACTATCTAGGTTTACACCTATAGAGTCAGAATGGTCCCTTGACGCAGGATCGTTCTCCTTCATCTCGAGTCAAGTCCCAGAGCTGCAGATAGACCTCTTTGCGACGAAATACAACAAGAAAATAGATCATTACGTGTCCCCTTACGAGGATCCGTTAGCGGAGGCAGTGGGCGCTATGTCCCTGGACTGGAAAAGATGGTCCAGTATCTATCTGTTCCCTCCGCACAACCTCCTTTTGAAGGTCCTCGATAAGCTGAGATCCTTCAAAGGGAAAGCAGCAATAGTGGCCCACAAGTGGCCAAATAGCGTGTGGTTCCCTCTGGCATTGGAACTACAACTAATATTCGTACCGCTACCGGATCCATCCCTGTCTCAGCGAGTACAGAAGTCGACTGTCTTCGCTCCATACAGAAAACACGAAACCTACATCTCATGATTTTCTCTCCTTAACGATGAGAAAAAGATTCGGTGTTTAAAAGTCAGTTTAGACTTTTGGAGGAAACCAGAAGACATTATGAGGCTTCAGGGAAGAAATAGCTATCCTTTGTCAAGGTGAAGAAACCGAAAGAAATCCCGACAGATTCCAATTTATCATTCTTCATTCACCTTCATGAGCAAGGTTTAGCAGCCAACACAATTATATTGTTCAAGCCTGCCTTGACAAGTCAGATACCATATGCCTTACAGGTCGACCCTTCTAACGACGTTCTTAATGAACTAGCCCTTCAGCGCTTCCAAAGACCCTTTGCTTGGCCATTAGATATGATTCTTCATTGTGTATAAATAATGAACAATGAGGAATGTGCTTAGAAGGTTTTGAATTTAAGTCATATTTCTGTTTGTACTCGCTTTGGGGGCCAGAGTTAGTGAAATAGTGGCTCTCTCTAGAGAGGAAGGCCACGTCCAGTTCTTGGAGGGAGAACTGAATCTATTTTCAGACCCAACGTTTCTTACCAGGAACAAGCTACCCACCAACAGGTGGGGTCCCTAGAGAATATGCTCTCTGAAGGAAGATGCATCTCTATGTCCAGTGGAGTGCGTAAAGGTCTATCTTCATAGAACTTCAGACTTTATGTGAGGACAGCTGTTCAGAAGAGAAACCCTGGGTTCAAAGTTATCTATAACTAAGGGCGAAATTCACCCGTG
>NC_090742.1:111529714-111532214 GCF_036898095.1 Palaemon carinicauda
TAATGCAGAGATCCCTGGATATTGAGTGACCTTCAGATAAATTAGAAATAGAAAATGCGAGAAAATCCGTTAGAATGGTAGACAATAATATTATAATCTCTAAGCCTGTTGATAGTCTACAATGACTGTACACTATGGAGTACTGAAATAAAAATCTTTTATATTGAATAAAAATTTACATAAAGATAGTGGCTGATGTAGATACCTTATATCTTCTCCGATGGACTGCACTTCGGAGGGACAATAAGAATTATTCTTGAGAATCTTAAGAACAATTAAGTAAATCATCTTATAAGCATGAGAACGTTTTTGATTCTATCGAAATTTCAGCAGTAATGAAAGCCTTCAAAGACAAGGGAAGATGATTTACTTAAAGGAATGCAGTTAATAAGGTTTGTGCGTATTTCAAGGAAATGGTTATCCTTCAAATCGTTCAAAATTAAAATGAAAAGTTTCAACATATAAAGTCTCAACGAGATATCTAATGTTTGCTCTACCCTAACCTATTATTACAGTACTTAGTCACATCATAGGCTCAAAGAAGAAATATTACAGTTTACTGATTATACAAAAAAAGACTATATTTTAACTTTTTTGCTGACATTAGTGAAAGAAGAATGATGGCAGTTAGCAAACTAACCATGGTTGAGATTAGTTTAGAAAGTTAAGTAAGAAATAGCCTAGATAATGGTACATTTACTTCAACTGATATTATATCTTCTGGCAGAGAGGGTCGAATCTAGGGTCAGTTGAAGTCAAGCATCAAAAAGGGTTCTACTGAGGGAGAAGGTAGCGAAAGTGTTGTCATTATTGATTGATAGTTTCTCTTAAGATGAGTTGCATTCAAATGATTAGAATCTTTCATGCAGATTTGTTTAATATGAGAGAGAGAGAGAGAGAGAGAGAGAGAGAGAGAGAGAGAGAGAGAGAGAGAGAGAGAGAGAGAGAGAGAGAGAGAGAGATAAATTCAATGGGGAATATGATAATCGAGACTGCACCAAAGAAAATCTATTATCTGTTCTTTCAGTAATCTGTAACACTGATGTACACCGATGTTTATTCCCTACCCACGTATCTGCAGTCATTTCATTTCCTTTTTGAGAATAATGACACAATTGATATAAAAGAATAAGATATAATTGCCTTTTTATACTAAAAGAAAAATGAAGAGAGGCAAGTTAAGTAAAGGCAGATCCTGGATAAAGGAAATGATGTAGGTAACTCGTGGTGCTATGTATAACGGATATGAGTCATGACAAGGATGTGGTTTAAATATTTACCTATTTTTGTTCGCTACTGTCATTCTCATCGATAAATATTCTGATAATCAAATGAGATTCCCTGCTCGTTTGTTTCTTATGTTACGACAGAATGTTAGAATTCAATGAATAATATGATTATTTACATTATTTTTAAATTTTTATATGAGAGATCCAATTTAATGTTGCTGGACTTAAATATTTTATTTTGATTGTTCTTTACTTCTCTTGTAGTTTATTTTCATGTGTCCTTCCTTCACTGGGCTATCATTCCTGTTAGAGTCCTAGGGCTTATAGGATCTTGCTTTTCCAACTAGGGTTGCAGCTTAGCTTATAATAATAATAATAATAATAATAATAATAATAATAATAATTATAAAAATAATAATAATAATAATAATAATAATAATAATAATAATAATAATAATATTATTATTATTATTATTATTATTATTATTATTATTATTATTATTATTATTATTATTATTATAATCCTAACTCTAGCAGACACTCAGATTGCCATTGGATAAATATTCAGATATACAAGATAATTTTAAGGAATTCTTTCTAAAGAGTAAAATCCCTTAATTCCAATTTCCAGAAGCAATAGAAGACGATATAAAAGTTAAAAACTTCTCTTCATCGTCGAATAAACTATTTAATAAGGAATCCATTTATAATCTGAAGTAAAAACACTTAATGCAACAAACAGGAGATGACAAAGGACAATAACATCAGCATTTTGGTTCAAGAGTTATTCCCAATCTCCTGCTCTGAAGATAAAGCGTAGGAATATTTAAAGATTCCTTTTTTCAGATTGCTACAGCAACTGCATCAGCATTATCAACAAGAGCAACAACATACGTGTAAACATACTCACGGGAAATCTGTGAAAATATATATATATATATATATATATATATATATATATATATATATATATATATATATATACTGTATATATATACATATATATATATATATATATATATATATATATATATACAGTATATATATATATATATATATATATATATATATATATGTATGTATATATATATATATATATATATATATATATATATATATATATATATATATGTATATATATATGTATATATATATATAAATTTATGTGATTGGTTGTGGAAATTTATATATAGACATAAATATAAGTATATATATATATATATATATATATATATATATATATATATACATATGTATATATATACATATGT
>NC_090742.1:111537214-111539714 GCF_036898095.1 Palaemon carinicauda
CAACTCCACTAAATTTTGAATAAAATACCTCGAAGTACAATTACATAGTGGAGTCAAGAGGCGAAGGCATGCTCTCTACTGAGTGCCCTTCTAGTTTATTACCTCCGCCAACGAAGATGGGAGAAGGTTACGTTATCGCACCTGTTTGTCTGTTTATCCGTTAGTCTTTTGTCTGTTTGTTTGTTTGTGGACAACTTCCTGCCCACAATTTTACTCATAGATAATAACACTTACAGGGATTAATTGTTGTTCAGAGACATAAAAGTGATTCAATTCAATTCCTAGGTCAAAGGTCAAGGTCAAGTTCAAGCAAAAGGTCGACCGAAGTAATGCTAACCGCAAGAAAAAAGCTGCCGTGGTGGAGGTCTGCACTCTCCGAATGCTTTTATAGTTTTGTGTTTTATGATGTGGACTGATTATCTCACTATCTATCTTCAGATATATATTATCCCAATAGATCCCTTTCGACGCTGCTAATCAGGAGGATCTTGTTTCCAAACTTAAGCAGAGGTAAGTTGGTGCGCTCTCTCTTAGTGATATTATTCAATTCTAAACTAAATACAATATAAAAGCCTTAAAATTATTGATAAAAACATATATAAGTAGAACTTTAAAAGGCATAGAAAATAATAATCAAGATTGTTTTAAAAGTCTGGAGAAAACCAAAATATCATGCAACAGCATCAAAATTACAGGTAAAATATATGTTTTTAAACAGTAAAGAGCATAGAACGCCATAACAGAACAATAAAAATAAAAACTAGATGCATTATAATAGCTTTAAAATTATTGATAAAAATATGCCTTTTTTTAAACATTAAAAATCACAGAAAATCAATAAAAAAAGTCAGACTAAAAACTAAATACATTATTAGAAGTTTAAAAGATTTAATAGAATATAATTATTTAACGCATTAAGTGCATAAAAAGCTCATAAAAATTCTATGAAGGTCAAAACGAAAATAAAACCAATACATTATTATCGCTTTGTAATATTGATACAAATACAGTATATGCAGCTGAAACATTAAAAGAGAGAGAGAGAGAGAGAGAGAGAGAGAGAGAGAGAGAGAGAGAGAGAGAGAGAGAGAGAGAGAGAGAGAGAGAGAGAGCACTACTAAGAAAGTGATCTATGATATTCTTCTTCCTCATAAGTATCATAATGCATATCAGCAGCTTAAGAATGGTGGTGATATCCAGTTGAAATTACCGGAAATTTGGTTGTTCCTACGACCGACATATCTCAATATAGGACTCTGTCTATCAGATGGTTCTCACTGAGGGTGATTTGCATCTACTCCCTCAGGATTTTTTCTCATTCTCGTAATCTATTTGTGACAACAACAACAATAACAACAACAACAATAACAACAATTATCATCATCATCATCATCATAATAATAATAATAATAATAATAATAATAATAATAATAATAATAATAATAAACAGGCTAAACTACTCTGGGACTACAGTATAAGGACGGACATGGTGATACAAGAACATGGATCAGATGTCATTCTGGTCGATAAGGCAACGAAAAAGGTATCACTCATAGATGTCGCAGTACCTTGGGACTCAAGAGTGGAAGATAAGGGGAGAGAAAAGATAGAAAAGTACCAGGACTTACAAAATAAATTGAGAAGCATATGGAATATCCTGGAGGAAGTGGTACTAGGGAGCATACCTAAATCATTGAAAAGGAATCTTGAGAATGTAGGAGCCGATATAGCCCCAGGACTTGTGCAAAAGAGAGTGCTACTTGAAACAGCACATATAGTGAGGAAAGTGATGGACTCCTAAGTAATCTAGATGTACCCCGGAACCCCACACTATATAGAACTACCAGTCTCTGTTAACTGTAGTTACCCCCCCCCCCCCCCAAAAAAAAAGGATAATATCTATGTAAATACTCTGAGACAAACTAAGTAGTCCTATAATAACACCTTAAAACCTCGAATGAAAGGGGAAGCATTTTTAACTAAAACCAAACAGTTTGTAAAGTTGTGAAAACTTCAGTCACTGAAGAATCCACATTAATATTTGTATGACAAAAGATTTTCTTGTTGGGTCTCCACCCCAAAGGGAAAAAGAGACATATTGGAACTGTTCTTAACCAAAAGATTAAACTTCCAGCTAATGTTTTTATTTTGAAGAGGCTTGTCTCTTTTTATATGAAAGATCTATTTCAATGTTGTTGCTGTTCCCAAAGTGTTTTGTTTTCATTTATTTCCTCATCTCCTTTCCTCACTGGGCTATTTTCCCTGTTAGAGCCCTTGGGCTTATAGCATCCTGCTTTTCCAAATAGGGTTTTAGCTTAGCTAATAATAATAATAATAATAATAATAATAATAATAATAATAATAATGATAATAATAATAATAATATGGTTAACCTAATCATCTAAGATTCTAGGATGACGCTGGAATTCTGGTCTGCGTTCTCTCATTCTGAATTCTTATACTTGTCAAGAATTTTTCTTTATTTACCAAAGCATAACAA
>NC_090742.1:111544714-111546773 GCF_036898095.1 Palaemon carinicauda
TGAGATGAAAAAACTCAGGTAGATGTTGAATAAGAAAGAACACGGAAAAGGCATCTTTAAACATAAACCCAAAGGAACACACTCATTATCAACAGATCATATCTGTCTTATCATTGACTATATCCTCCAAAGCTGTATGTAGTTACCATATTTAATAACAGGTTAAAGCTGTTACCAGAACTGCAGACTCCCATACGATTGGCTGTCATGGAAATGCAAAACAAAAATCTTTAATGAATGAGGAAGATGGAAGAAAGTTCTTAAGGGTATGTATGCTTTGGCTATTAGAGGCAAATCGAGAACACATAACCAAACAGGCTTAGGCTAATGAATAAGGACCTTAGGGCCTCTGGTAATTTAACAGAATAGGTTATTTTTTCCTGGAACTATATCAAAGAAAATGAGAAAAAAAAATTGAAAATCTATTTCAAATTCTTTACAACCAAAATTATATGAGAAAGATATAACAACTAAGAGTATGTCAGAAAATCTATCATTCAAAAAATGCCGCCTAACTGTCAGAGGTAAATCAGGAAAAGACTATCGAAATGACAACTATACTCAGCTTCGAGCTTTTGCTCAGAGAGTTTATGCCTCAACTGAAAAGGAGTACAATTTATCCATAAAATAAACCTTTTCTGGTACAGCTCAGGAATATAAATGGTGGTCTACCCTTAAATCTGCACTCTTTGGTGTAGATGCAACAGTTCCTCCTTTACTTAAACCAGATAGCTCAGTCACTCACTGTCCAAAGGAAAAGGCAACCCTGTTGGCTGATGTGTTTGACAGTAAACAGAGTAATGAAAAACTTGAACTTCCTCATTCCTTTTTTCCTGAGGCTAAACTAACTAGTTTAACTTTTTGATCTCGTGAGATTAAAGCTCTGTTGATGGACCTTGATGCTTATGGAGGATGCTTATGGAGGTGTAGACACAAATGGTATTTTTCCTTTGTTTTTCATAAAGACAGCAGATTTCTTAGCTCCAAAGTTATATGTTATTTAGCGCAAGTTAGCAAGAAGAGGAGCTTTTAGCACTTGTTGGAGAATTGGTAATGTTACTTCTCTATGTAAATGTGTTTGTGGTAGCTCAAGTCCCACTGATTACCGCACAGTTTCCATAACTCCCATATTATCTAAAGTTATTGAACGTCTTCTGGCAAAACGTCCTAATATGTCTGCTGAAGGTAATCATCTACTCCCTAGTTTGCAATTTGGTTTTCGTAAAGGCCTTGGAGCATGTGATGCCCTTCTTACAATCTCCAGTGCTGTACAGAAATCCCTTGATTATGGTCAGGAAGTTCATATGATTTACCTTGATTTTAGTGCTGCCTTTGACCGTGTTAATCATGAGGCCCTTGTTTTCAAACTGAAACAGTTGGGAGTGGGTGGGTCGTTTCTTAGCATTATTATTGATTTTTTAAGTAATAGATCTCAAAGGGTTGTTGTTGATGGGCACCATAGTGAGTATAGGAATGTGATATCCGGTGTTCCACAGGGTAGTGTTCTTGGCCCATTACTTTTTATACTATATACACATGCCATGTGGTTTGGCCTAGAAAACAAGCTTGTTGCATATGCAGATGATGCTACTCTCTTTGCATCAATTCCATCCCCTGAATGTAGATCTGGTGTTGGTGAATCCCTTAATAGAGATTTAGCTAAAATTAGTGCATGGTGCAAATTATGGGGTATGAAGCTGAATTCTAACAAAAGTTAAAGTATGATTGTAAGTAGGTCAAGGACGTTGGCTCCTCAACATCCGTATCTCAGTATTGACAATGTTTTCTTTAAATTTGTATGACTCTTTTAAAATTTTAGGTGTGATTCTCGACAGCAAATTTACTTTTAAGAAACACATTATGTCTGTGTCTTCTTCAATTGCACAAAAAAATTAGCTTATTGAGAAAGTCTTACAAGATTTTCAGTGATCAATCTATTCTGAGGAAGTGTTTTAATTCTTTCATTCTACCTTGTTTTGAGTATTGTTCTCCTGTCGGGTGTTGAGCTTCTGATTCTCAACCTAATTTGTTGGACAGAAACTTACGGTCTATTAAATTT
>NC_090742.1:111554773-111559773 GCF_036898095.1 Palaemon carinicauda
TTTTTTTCACCTTAACTGTTAACCGGTGGGGTGTCGGTTTAACATGAAATTTCCTGTCATGTCTTTTATGCCTTTTTTGCATGGAGTTTATATATAAAAACATGGATGTTCTGAAATAAAGTTACTCAGTTGCTTTTATTAAGCCTTTGATTCACAACCTTCCCTCGGCTCGTTACATTGATGTCCCCGGAAGTCGACTCGCTCCATCCCCATTCGACGCCCCCCCCCCCCCTGCCCCTCCGTCATTGGTACTATGGCGGATGTTGGCGCAGCCTAATTGAAACTTTTGTCTTTCACCAGCGGTGAGGCGTTTGCTTGGTTTAAGCGCTCAGAAGTCAAGTTCCGTATCAAGGGCGGGACTCGCTCAACCACCAAAGCATATTATGTTCTCGCGGCAATACCAGAGGACACCTTCCCGGAAATATCCGACTGTCTTTGTGAACAAGGACACACCCCAATAGTGTATGACGCCCTCAAAACATACCTTCTGCAGCAGTACTCGCCGTCGCCAGCCACCCGTATAGCAAAGCTTTTTCAGCTCTCGCAACAACCATTGAGGGACCAAAGGGCTTCGCTCGCCCTCAGGGAAATGACCAGTATCGCTCGCCTGCAAGCTGCCGCAAACGGCTCTCCTCGTGAGGTGAACCTACTTCATTACCTTTGGATACGACGTTTACCCAAACCTGCACTTTCTTCCATACCCGATGTCGATACTTTACCAATAAAAGACTTGATGACCAAAGCCGACGTCCATATGGACAGCCACTTCACGACCTTCAAGACCTCCATCAACGCCTCCACTCCTGACAAAGAGGACTCCTATTCAACGTCAACTGAAGCTGACACGAATGCCGTAGGACATACACGCCTACCCCGTGACGAGCCGGAGCGGCGATAAAGCCACCCATCACCCACCACTCGCTCGCGCCCCAACCAACGACTTCTACAGCCACTTACTACCGCCCATTGGCTGCAATTTTGTTCCTACCACTTCTGATTCGGGGCAGCCGCGAAGAAATGTGCCAAGGACTGTCAGTGGCAAAAAACGTGTAAGTAGGCCATCGCTCGTGGTGGTGGCCTCCCATGTTTTTAATCTTTTCTTTTTACATGATGCAGGAATGGGCATGCAATTTTTGGTAGACACGGGTGCTTGTAGTTCTCTTTTGCCAAGGGAACTTTTCAGGACACGACGTAGTCTGTCTACGTCTGTCGACGTCCGCCTGGTAGCTGTCAGCAGATCTGTGATACCCACCTACGGTTACGAGAACCTCACATTATCGTTTGGAAACGATAAATTTAATTGGAAGTTTTTAGTTGCTGACGTCACATTGCCAATCTTCGGTGCGGATTTCCTCTCTCATTTCCACCTTCTGGTCGATGTCACGCACCGACGATTGGTCGACGCAGACTCGTACTTGTCAACACCTCTTCAACCCACCCCTCCAACCTCGCTCTCCACATCAGCGCACCCACGGATGCTACGCCCACCTCCTCAGGTTGTACCCAGAAGTTTTCCGACCAGAAATTTGCCAAATGCCCACGGCTCCTGCCAAGCACGGTATTTATCTCTCTATTAAGACGACGGTACCCCCAGTCTTTGCAAAACTCAGACGTCTGGCACTGGAACGATTGGCCGCTGCCAAACAACCGTTCCCAGAAATGGAGGAAATGGGCCTTTGCCAAAACGCCTCAAGCCCATGGTCGTCACCCTTACACATCGTCCTGAAGAAAGACGGCTACCTCCGTCCGTGCAGGGATTACAGGCGCTTGAGCATGCAAACAGAACCGGATCACTACCCCCTCCCAAACATCGCTGACGTGACCTGCTACCTGCAAAAAAAGAAGGTTTTCTGCACGCTCGACCTCCTGAAGGGGTATTATCAGGTGCCTATGAACCCAGAAGACATCCCCAATACCGCCATCATCACTCCGTTTGGTACATACACCACGTTCAATTACTACTGTTTTGGCCTTCGTAATGCTGGGGCCACTTTTCAATGTCTCATGGATGGCATCTTAGGGGACCTCCCCTTCTGTGTATGTTATGTGGACGACGTACTTGTGTTCTCTTCCTCAAAAGAGGAACACATCCGTCACCTGCGCATCATGCTCGACCGCCTGCAACAAAATGACATTGTAGTCCGGCACGAAAAGTGTACCTTTGGCGCCACCGAAGTGTCGTTCTTAGGGCACCGCATCACTCCTGAAGGAGTCCATCCCCTCCCTGAGAAGGTAGCAACCGTTCAGAACTTCCCCACGCCCTCGACCGTCAAAGCTCTGCAGGAATTCTTGGGCATGATCAACTGTTATCACCGTTTTCTGCCAGCCATTGCTGCCACTATTGCTCCCCACTACGCCTCCCTCAAGGGCAAGCCAAAGGACCTGAAGTGGGGTCCCCTTCAAGAAGCGGCGTTTTGCAATGCAAAGAAGGCCCTATCAACCGCTGCAGCTCTCACTTTTCTTATCCCACATGCCCCTCTACTTCTCTCCACCGATGCCATCGACGTCTCTATTAGTGCAATACTCGAGCAGGTGGTCAACGGCTCGCCCTGCCCATTGGCCTTCTTCAGCAGAAAACTGTGCAAGGAAGAATCGGGTTATTTTACCTTCGATCGCGAATTGCTGGTGGTGCACTTGGCTATCCATCACTTTCGCCATTTCTTAGAAGGTACGCCCTTCGTCATTCGCACAGACCACATGCCTCTGGTGCATGCCTTCACTCGACAGTCTGACGCATGGTCCGCCCGTAAACGCCGACATCTCTCCGCCGTGGCTGAATACAATTGCACCCTTCAACACGTCCCTGGGAAAGTGAATCCCGTTGCCGATGCCCTGCCAAGAAACACAGCTGCTGTTCAACTGGTATTGGATTACAAAGCCTTGGCTGAAGCCCAGTGACAGGATCCAGAGTATCAACCAAGTAGGACATCCTACATATGCCTCTGTTGGGAAGACTTCCCCCTCGACGACTCCAACACCACCCTCTTCTGTGACGTCAGTACAGGTACCCCGCGACCTTGGATTCCTGCTCCCATATGCCGACAGGTGTTTGATTTCATTCACAGCCTTTCACATCCCTCGTGCCGTTCTACTGCACAGCTGCTGAGGATGAAGTTCATTTGGCACGGCATTTCTAAGGATTCTAAGGATTGGGTCCACGCCTGTACTTCTTGCCAAACTTCCAAAGTACATAGACACACGGATTCAGTAGTGGGCACCTTTCCTCAGCCTCAGCGTCGTTTCACCCACATTCACGTCGATGTTGTAGGCCCCCTAGCCACATCACAAGGACATTGTTACCTGTTTACCGTCATCGACCGCTCCACTCGTTGGCCTGAAGCCATTCCCAAGGAAACTGCAACGTTTGCCTCGTGTACATCTGGTATCCCTGAGCATATTACTTCTGACAGGGGTACCATTTTCACCTCTCAATTGTGGACATCATTAGCGAATATCCTGGGCATCACCCTACATCAGACAACTGCCTACAACCTCGCTGCCAATGGAATGGTTGAACATTTTCATAGCACCCTCAAAGCTTCTTTCATATCCTGCTGCAAGGATTCCAACTGGTTTACTCAGCTTCCCTGGGTCTTCCTGGGACAAAGGACCACTCTTAAAGACGCCCTCGACGTCTCGGCAGCTTAAATGGTGCATGGCGACCTGTTGATCGTCCCTGCCGAATTTTTTCCTACTGCAACCTCCTCCGACGATCTCCAGCGCATACGTCACGTTGTGGGAAAATTTGCTCCATGCCGCCAGACTTACAAGCCCCCAACGAAACATCACATACCGACAGACTTGCACTTTGCAGCACATGTCTTCTTACGCAACAACACTAGCAAGCCACCGCTAACGCCCCCTTACACCGGCCCTTTCCTTGTGATCCGACGCTGTCCAAAAGCATTCCTACTAAACATTCGTGGAAAAGAAGACTGGGTCTTCATTGATCGTCTAAAACCTGCTTATCTCCTGCCAGATGATATGCCTACAGCTTGACTCTGTTTTTCTCAACGTTAACTGTTAACTGGTGCGGTGTCGTTTGAACATGAAATTTCCTGTTATGTCTTTTATGCCTTTTTTGCATGGAGTTTATGTATATACAACGGATGTTCTGTAATAAAGTTACTCAGTTGCTTTCATTCCGCCTTTGAGTCACAACCTTCTCTCCGCTCGTCACAGTAATAACAGGAATCTTGCTTCTAAAACCTTTCTACCCTAAAGTTAGTTGCTTCTTAATTTTAATTACTTTGCATCTACTTTTCTGTTACAAAAGGATTTTTGTATCAGTTCAGGATTAGGTAGCCTCTGCCACTAATGAGTTTAAAACTGATAAAAATCGTGTTTTTAATGATGAAATATGTAATCTACAAGTGACTAACATCATAATGAAATCATATGTCAAGATTTTATTGAACAATTTGATTGCATAAGTGACCTCTAAGGTGAGAAAAACTTTGTTAAGGATACTATTTGTTTTTCCCTTTTCAATTGACCAAAGATTTTGACGAGGAAATGTATATTTTCTTGATCTAGAAATAGGTGTAATAATCAAAGAATATGGTTCAGATATGTGTGCTGGTTTCATTTGGTAAAAGAAATGATAAAAATATATATCATATCATTTAGTTTCCATAATGAAAGTTCCTTCCATGACAAAAAACAAAAAAATTAAGTAAATGAACTATGATTATAACAGAAAAAAATATGACGAATGGACTAAGATGACATCAATATTAGTTTTCAAGCTGACGATTACCTGTCGAGTTGACAGGTAGATTTGGCGCAACGATTATTACAAAATTACCAGTCTTGCTCACGACAGTATCTAAATATGTTGATAAAAGGGAATATAATAATAATAAAAAACGAGTCCAACGAATATTCACAGTCAACCTAAATTAGATGCCAGGTGATAATATTCACAAGTATTTTCTGGTGCATTTCACTAAGCGGTTAAGGCTAAAGTTACTGATTCAATCAATTTCATCTTTATGTTA
>NC_090742.1:111564773-111583759 GCF_036898095.1 Palaemon carinicauda
TTTAGGGAAAAAACCTTCTGTGTTTTTCTAGGTATTATGTCACTTAATGGCCTAAAACATCTAAATATTATATTACTTAAGGCATAAGAGCAGGACAAGCAAAGAAATACACCCCTCTCCCGAAAAAGAAAAAAACGAGAAATTACGATTTTTGTCTGATGACGAAAATATTGGATATAAAATCATAGTCTCCCCCTGAGCCCATTTTCTTTGATATCACTGATATGAGAAAACGTTTTTGAACAGTTTTAAAGGGGTAACCTATAAAAATTAGAAAATTACTAATGATATTTCGTATTTTTTCTATTAACATAAGGGGGGCGTTGATGGCCAGGGGGGGGGGCATTATAGAGGCTGGAGATGAATTCTACACATATCACGGCCTTCTGATAGGTAAAAGGAAGACTTTTAGCAAAGAAAAAAACAATTGGGAAAATTCATCCTCTCAACCCGGAGACAACCCTTTTCATTAGGAAACTTTTGATTGAGTAGAGTTTAACATGTATTATGTTATTATATCATGATACCTTGAAAGATCCTAATCTTTCAAAGTGTGATTTGTTTGGTAACATATAAGAGAGTCACCATCAGAAATTTCAGATAAATTCTAACTTTAATATTTACAAACCTTAAATAACACATTTTTTTTAAAAGAAAAACATTAAAGTCTATGATAAAATAATAACAATTCAATTCCTCAGAGAGAGAGAGAGAGAGAGAGAGAGAGAGAGAGGAGAGAGAGAGAGAGAGAGAGAGAGAGAGAGAGAGAGAGAAATTAATATTTTTTTTCACATAAATCAGTTGTTTTAAAGGAAAAAATATAACCACTAGATATACCTAAAACGGTGTTGACAATTCATAATGTATACTGCATCACTTAGAGAAGAGAATACATTCCGCCTTATCCTTTTGTAAGAAGATAGTGAAATTATTTGCAAGTTAAATAATTAGACGTAATTCAATACTGAAAACTACTGTCAGTCTGACCCATCAGGAAACAGATAGTACATGAATAACTTGCCATATCTGTTACCATGGACTTGTACGACACAAAAAGGTGGCCTTGCATCAACGCTTGGTCCAGCAAGCAGCCCAGGTTGGCACTGCACTCCCTCACTAACACTCTTAATCTTCTGCCTATGTGAGTTATGGTTCCCCAGCTGTCATAACGACTTACTGATACATTAAGGGCCTTTTAGTGACATATGGCCTTTAAATAATAATTTCAAGTTATAACTTGTGAGCAAAGAATGGTAAATTTTTTAACTTATTTCCGTAATCTCATGATAATTAACTTTTATTGTGCATTTTGTATTTTTTAATAATATAAAATCATATACAGGACTCCCTTTTGCTATATAGCTTCTTTTATTGATGTTCATTGATAATGTCTTTATACTTATAAGAGAGAGAGAGAGAGAGAGAGAGAGAGAGAGAGAGAGAGAGAGAGAGAGAGAGAGACGGGATTTTAATATTGCCAATAAAGAATTTAATACACTCGACTATAACATTAATGAAATTCAGCACATTCTCTGTTTTATTATATTCAACACCCAAAGTGCAATTGCATATATCCTAAGTGAATATTTACAAGTGGTGGGAAGCCTCTTTAGAGTTTATATTGCATGTTATTTGTGAATTCCGAAATCATAGGATGACTTGGAAATTTATATCAGTGAATTAGGAGGAATTACTATATATATATATATATATATATATATATATATATATATATATATATATATATATATATATATATATATATATACAGTATATATGTATATATATTTATATGTATATATATGTATGTGTATATATTTTTTATATATACATATATATATATATATATATATATATATATATATATATATATATATATATATATATATATGTATATATATATATATATATATATATATATATATATATATATATATATATGTGTGTGTGTGTGTGTGTGTGTGTGTGTTTGTGTGTGTATGTGTGTGTAGACAGAGAGAGAAGAATGTTTTTAAAACTTTAGAGTATGTTTGAGCGGTACCGATATCTATAGAAATTACTCACTAATGAATTATAAAAGTTGAATTATTTATTATCGAGGTTGATAATATTTTTTTTTTCGACGGCTGCAGTTCTGAAGTGAAAGTACTATACAAATAATTCCACTAGACCTCAATCTTCATATATACCTTTTGAAAATTAGTGGCTGAAGATATTTTAATATAATAATGGAAAATAGACTTTGGTTGTGCTTTCTATCAATCACTTCATCTCATCATGTATATACTGTAACCGACACTGATATGTATATAGATACTTGTTACATATAAAATGTATCTATGTATATTTTCTTATTAGAAATTTAGATTGAAAAAATATTTGACACTGCAGAGAGATGGAGGCATGAGATCGTGTCGATGCTTGGGTGGAGGGGGTTTCTAGAAGTTCATATTCATCTCTCAATTTGATTTTATCCCTGACAGTCAGATTGCCAGCGGCGCACCTTCGACAATAATGATATAGCAAACTGAAACGAGAATTCAATTTAGGGATAATTCCCATTCTAAAAAAAGAACTAGTTTCATTCGTTTTTATGTCGAAATTTCAAATTCTATTCCGCAGGTTCATCAACGCGAAAAATTTCCTCACTACGGTTACATCACGTTAACAAGAACAGTAAAAACAACAGTACAACTAACCTGTATTTTTTTTCTAGAGGCTAATGGAATGTTAAATAGTTAAAGTACCCTATCGTTACTTTATATAATATTCATTAATAGTTATTCCATCTTGAATTATTAAAGTATTAAAAGGATTCCTTATATTCTCATTTTTCCATAAAAATTGAGCTATGTCATAGAATTGAGGGCTTCACATAGTTTTTAACAAAACAAAATGCCCTAATCTGTTAGGATTCAAGAGAAACTAATATTTCAGACTTTAAACACCATGAAAACAGAACTCAACAATGAAGTGAAATTTCTTAATATGCCGGCTATTTAAGTATTGTATGCGCATATATACTCAAACAAAAAAGCTAAACAATGCACACAACAAGCTTTTATTGAAATAAAAAAAGAAAATCAATGTTCGACTAGAAATAAATCCATAAAAAATCAAGAGTTATGAAATACGATCAGTGAAATATCTTAATATGCCGGCTATTTAAGTATTGTATCCCCATATATACTCAAACGAAAAAGCTAAACAATGCAACAACAAGCTTTTATTGCAATAAAAAAAAAAAAAAATCAATGTTCGACTAGAAATAAATCCATAAAAAATCAAGAGTTATGAAATACGATCAGCTACCATCAGATCTTACATTAATTTGGTAAAAGTTCGATGGATACTGAACTTTATGTTCCTCAGAATGAATATCAATGCAGATCTATCTGCAATATAAGAGATTTAAGAGATAACAAGGCGTCACAAATCACCTCTGTAGAACGAGGCATTGCTGATCACCATCCCGGGGCCTTTTACAAACAATCCATTACGTCTAACAAAATAGAAGATAAACTTCAAATTACCCTTACCATTTTTTAACATCTTGAAAATATCTAAATCAATATAATGTTTCTAATTCTGGGAAATCGGAAGTAAATAAGATTTTCAATTCAATAAATTGAAAATAACATTCCTTTTCTTATTCTCAGCAATAACCTTATGGAAGCACTAGTAACCTTTAAACCGTACAAATATGATCGACATGTTCATTGAAAAGAACAATCCTACATCACATTAACTTTCATGAACAATCTGATCCCCAAGACCTATGTTCAACAACTTTAAGTAAACAGAAGAAATATGCAAGGGTAAATTGGTCAGGCTAAAAAATAAATAATATATTAGGCTTACTAATAATATATATATATATATATATATATATATATATATATATATATATATATATATATATGTATATATATATATATATATATATATATATATACTGTATATATATATATATATATATATATATATATATATATATATATATATATATATATATATTTATACATTTATATATATAAATATATAATATATATATATATATATATATATATATATATATATATATATATATATATATATATATATATATATATTTCGTCGGCGCCCACTCGTGTCCGAGGATTGGGTTCTGTCGTTAACCATCAGCCTCCTATTTATGGGGTGGGTGCTTATGTCTGATGTGGCTGTTAAGTCCTAGTCTGTGGTGGAAGAGTCGCGGACAGTGTTCACAAGGGAGGGTAGGTGGTGGGCGGGGCTGTTCTAATCGCTCTCTCCTTCTTCTTCTCCTAGCCTCCTCATTTTGTCTCCTCCTCTCCTCGAAGTCCACGGTGCCATGGTGTACTGTACTCCTCCAGGTTTTCCTGTCCCTGGCTGTTTCTTCCCATGAGGAAGGATCGATGTCAGTTAGAGCCAGGGTGTGCTTTAGTTGATCTTTATAGCGCATTTTCGGGGCTCCTCGTGGTCTGGTGCCCTGGGTCAGTTCTCTGTAGAATATTTTCTTTGGGAGCCTAGATGGATCCATCCTATGCACGTGTCCTATCCAGCGGAGGCGGTGGTGGATGATGGTGGCCTCCACGCTGGTCAGCGAGGCATGTTCTAAGACTTCAATGTTGGAGGTGTGGCTCTCCCTGGGGATTTTCAAGATCTGCCTCAGTTTCATTTGTTGGAAGCGTTCTAGGTTTTTAATATTGTTTCTATATAGCGTCCATGTTTCACATGCATACAGGAGCGTGGAGAGGACTACTACCCTGAACACCATTATTTTGGTGGTCATTGTCAGTGCGTGGTTGTTAAATACGCGGCAGTTGAGTCGGCCAAAGGCGGAATGGGCTGCCCTGATCCTGTTCTCCACGTTCTTTTTGCTTGTGGGAGCTGATATTAGGATGCTCCCTAGGTAGGAGAACTGGTCCATCTGTTCTAACGGTTGGTCATTCACTGTGGTATTGAAGTTTGGGAGCATCAGTCCTGGTGGATGTTGGACGAGGGTCTTGGTTTTATCTGTGTTGACTTGCATCCCAAAACGTTCGTAGGCAGAGTTGTATGCATCAGCTAACGACTGCAGGTCCTCTACCGTCTGACCTGGGGTGGCATTGTCGTCAGCGTACTGCAGTTCTCGCACTGCACATAAGGTGGTCTTGGTTCTGGCGCGGAGTCTGGCGAGGTTGAAAGCGCCTCCATCCATGCGGAAACGTAGGTCGACTGAGGGTGTGTCTGGGGGAATCTCGTTGAGCATTGCTGCGGTGTATAGCGAGAAACACGTTGGGGCCAGAACACAGCCCTGCTTCAGGCCGCTGTTGATGGGGAATGGGTCTGAAAGAGAGTTTTGGTGGCAGACTCTCCCAACCATTCCATCATGGAGGGCACGCACCAGCTTGACAAAATCGGGTGGGCAGCCATATCTTTTGAGGACAGCCCACATGGCAGGTCGAGGTACTTTGTCGAAGGCCTTTTTCAAATCCCAGAAGATGAACATTATGGGCTGTTGTTGTTCGAGGCTCTTCTCTTGTAGTTGTCGCGCACAGAAGATCATGTCTATGGTCCCGCGGGAAGGTCGAAAGCCGCACTGGGACTCTGGCAGGACATCTTCTGCGAGAATAAGGAGGCGGTCAAGGAGAATCCGAGCAAAAATCTTACTCGCGATGCTTAGTAGTGATATTCCCCGGTAGTTGTTACAGTTCTCCCTGTCTCCCTTCTTGAAGATGGTAACGAGGTTTGCATCGCGGAAGTCACTGGGGAGGGTCTTGGTCTCCCATATTTTCAGTATAAGGAGCATCAAACGGTTCCTCAAACCGGGGCCACCGTGAGTGAGGAGCTCCAACGGGATGTTGTCTGGCCCTGGGGCTTTGCCGGGCTTCATGCGCTGCAGGGCCTTGTTGAAGTCATGGATGGAGGGTGGTAGTGCCATCCAGTGACAGACGGGATGCTGCGGGGTCATTCGCAGGAGATCGTCAGGGGTGTCTGCTTGGTCATTGAGGAGGTTCTCAAAGTGAGACCTCCACCTGGCCAGGATGCCCTCGCTGTCGGTGATGGTCGTGGCCCCATCCGCGTCCTTCAGGCTGCCCACTGATGACCGTGTGGGACCGAATATTTCCTTTGTTGCTGCATAGAAACTGTGCAGGTCACGTTGGTCAGCGAAACTGTATTTCTGCAGCTTTTCTTTGCCACCATGTGTTCTGGGCTTCACGGATCCCTCTTTGGCAACCAGCTTCAGCCACCTTGTGAGCACATTTGTTAGCTGCTGTTGGTTGGTTTTCCAAAGTCAGGCGTGCTTGTCGTTTGGTTTCAATGAGAAGAGAGATGGTAGCATCATTCTCATCAAACCAATCCTGCCGTTTCTTGGTGGTGTAGCCTAGTGTTTCCTCCGCGGCACGGGCCATGGCGTTTCTGAGGGTGGTCCAGTGGTGCTCAACAGTGGCCTGACCCACGGGGTCTGCGAGGTGTTGTTCGCAATCCCCCTTGTAGTTCTGTGCCACCTATGGGTTGCGGAGCTTACTACAATCAAAGCGTTGGTGTGGTACGCTGTCAGGTGCCCTTCTGGGTGGTCGTAGGGTCGTCACGGAGAGTCGGGAGATGAGGAGTCTGTGGTCCGCCCAGCAGTCGTCCGCTCCGGGCATGGATCGGGTGATGCGGACGTCTCCTCGGTCTCTGGCTCTGGTCAGGACGTAGTCCAGGGTGTGCCAGTGTTTACACCGTGGGTGTCTCCATGTGGTCTTTTGTCGTTTTGAAAACTGGAAGATGGTGTTGGTTACCACAAGTTGGTGTTCTGCACACAGACCCAGTAGGAGTTGGCCATTGGCATTGCAAATTCCAATGCCATGGCGGCCGATAATTCCCTCCCACAGGCGATGGTCTTTGCCTACTCGGGCATTAAAGTCGCCAAGCACAATGAGCTCTTCATTGGCGGGCACTGCCTGGATGGTGCGGTCGAGCTGGGTGTAGAAGGCAGCTTTGTCATCATCGGTTGAGGTCATAGTCGGGGCGTAGGCAGAGATCAGGGTGAGGTGTCTGTCCCGCGTGATGGGGATGCGGACAGCCATCAGGCGCTCACTGATGGCCTTGGGAGCGAGGTTGTGCTGCTGCACTAGCTGGGAACGGATGGCGAAGCCGACACCGTGGATGTGAGGCTCCTCTAGGGCCTTACCTTTCCAGAAGATGGTGTAACCTGTTCCAGCTTCCCTAATGTTGCCCTCTTCGGGTAGTCTGGTCTCGCTAAGAGCCGCCACATCAACATTGAAGGGGGCTAGCTCCTTGCAGACGAGGGCTGTACGTCATTCCTGGCGGTTGGTGTTCGTCACGTCTTGGAGGGTGCGGATGTTCCACGCACCTAAGGTTAATATATTTTTCTTGTTGTTTCGACCGTATTAGTGGGATGTCCGCCAGCCGCGGTGAGCTGACCAGACGGGTTTGCCGTGTCCGATGTTTACCCCACCTTTTCTAGGGGCCTCCCCATATGGGGTGGGCTGCGGTGTCCTCAATAGGCCAGCCCCGTCACGGGTCCAGCTGCCGAACTCTGGTGTCACGGCACCGTCACCAGAGAGCGACTGAATCTTAGACTCGCCGCCTGAGTGCAGTCGTGGGCTACGGGCTTCCAGCTATCCAGGCCTGCCCCCTTCACCCACAGTGCTGTCGCCTCAGTACTTGGTGGTGGTGATGATGATGATGATGGTGAGAAAGAGATGAAGAAGGGTGGAGGAAACGACAGAATGCCAGTAGCTGGGTATATTGTTTTGGGTGGTAGTGGCTTTGCAACGGCCACGCACACACACTTGGCACACACCATTTTCACCGCAGCTCAAGACATATGAGACAGGCGGCTTCTCCAATGTTGGTTGCATCGGGCTGCCGGGTTCTTGTTATGTCAAGGCCCGCCTTGTTGCCTGCCCGACAGGCATTGCCCTCTTCCGCCGGTGCTGGGAAGCTCCGCCGTTGGTGTCTTGTTTGGTTTGAGTTTGGAGTTTTCCTTCTCTTAGCCTTTGCCTATCTTAAATAAAGGAGAAGGCCTATAGGGGGGTCCAGTATTGGTCTGGTCTCTCAAAACTGGCCTTAGCGGTATGGTTGAGCCTGCCAGGGTGGATAAACTACCCCACCGCCATTGCCCAGCCCATCATTGAGACACTCAAGCCCCTCTACTGCAGCAAAGTGCTGGACCATCAGAGGGGATATATATATATATATATATATATATATATATATATATATATATATATATATATATATATATATATATATATATATATATATATATATATATATGTATATATATATATATATATATATATATATATATATATATATATATATATATATATATACATATATATATATATATATATATATATATATATATATATATATATATATACATATTTATATATATATATATATATATATATATATATATATATATATATATATATATATATATATATAAGTGGGTATTCATGCATGTGAGGGAAGACAACTTACAGAGAATTATGTGGGCATAATCTGTTTTTAATCAAAACGAAATATGAATAGTATTATGTTTCTTAAACAGAATTTGATATCTAACTCCCGTAACATTCTGGATATGTATCCGTAATGGATTCTATGTTTCATTTTCTTGACTTGAATACAAAGGAATGTATTTTACAACTATATTATGGTTAATATCG
Source organism: Palaemon carinicauda (assembly GCF_036898095.1). Lineage (NCBI taxonomy): Eukaryota > Metazoa > Arthropoda > Malacostraca > Decapoda > Palaemonidae > Palaemon > Palaemon carinicauda. The sequence continues at coordinate 111,573,446 of NC_090742.1, forward strand.
AGTTGAGAATTCGATATACCAGCATTGATATCTATAACGAAAACTATTCTAAGTCAAATAATATATAAACATTTTTCTCATTTCGATGTTAATGGTCCGTGTTATTATTGTTATTATTGCATAATATATTTTATACTATTTATGCATTTAGACTTTTTCATTGTCTATTATTACAATTTCCTTAATAAAGCGCTCGGCATTTAATCATATTATGTAAATTTGGGATCATGTCACATGCGTTATCGGAAAACAGGTTATTTTGTAATTACAATTTTCTGCTTTCCTTTTGTAATGTTAATCTATTATGAATAATCATTCTCTTAAACTTTATATCATTTGGATATGGTCTATCTCCTAGATTTGACCTTATGTAAGTGAAAATTATGATATACCCACGAGAATAGAGCAAATTTTTTAAGACAAATGCAACATGAAGAGTATGAGTTATACCAGTTATCATTTTTATAATACTCACAATATTGCAGTGTTTAATTGTTGATTGCCTGAAATATTTATGAATGTTCAAGGTTAGGTGTTCATAGTTTTTAATAAAATTCCTAAACGTATATTTGTATGTTAAGTGCTATAACATATTTTTAAAAAGGTTAAGAACAAAAATGGAATAAGCGTTTATTCATATAAAAGATATCTCCATGATATCATCACATAGAAAAGGAGCCTAATTTGACAGAAACAAAAAACTGTACGCTCACATAATGTGTTTCCCCAATGGCATGGAGCACAAAGCTTGTGAACACATAATTCTTAGAGGTAGATATGCTGTTGTACCAACCGTGTGTCACACGATCGTACATAGTAACGACCTTTCATTATGTGTATATATTGTGTATCTTCGCTCTCCCCTCGCACTAAAAAGAACCTGAAATTACATGTATGTTTTTCTCACCGTTAACTGTTAACCCATGTGGTGTCGGTTTTGAACAGGAAATTTCCTGTTGCATTGAGTTTTTTAATATAAAGGAGAGTGTTCTGTAATAAAGTTACTCAGTTGCTTTCATCCTGTCTTTGAGTCACAACCATCTCTCAGCTCGTGATATTGGTGACCCCGGAAGTCGACTCGCTCCTCCTGCCTTTCACCAACCCCCTCGCCCCTTTGTCGTTGGTACTATGGCGGACTCTACGGAAGTTAGCGCTGCGGCTCCCCCATTGAAACTTTCGTCATTCGCCAGCGGAGAGGCGTTTGCTTAGTTTCAGCGCGCAGAAGTCTAGTTTCGCATCAAGGGCATGACTTGCTTAATCACCAAAGCAGATTATGTTCTCGCGGCGATACCCGAGGACACCTTCCTGGATATATCCGACTGGCTTTGTGAACAAGGAAACGCCCCAATAACGTATGACGCCCTCAAAACATACCTTCTGCAGCAGTACTCGCCTTTGCCAGCCGCCCGTATAGCAAAGCTTTTTCAGCTCTCTCAACAACCGTTGAGGGACCAAAGGCCTTCGCTCGCCCTCAGGGAAATGACCAATATCTCTCGCATGCAACCTGCCGCAGAAAGCTCTCCTAGTGAGATGAACCTACTTCGTGCCCTTTGGATACGCCGTTTACCCGAACCTGTACGCGCTGCCATACCAGATGTCAATAGTTTACCCATAAAGGACTTGATGACCAAAGCCGACGCCCTCATGGACAGCCACTTCAAGACCTTCATCAACGCTTCCACTCCTGATGAAGAGGACGCCTATTCAACGTCAACCGAAGCTGACGCGAATGCCGTAGGACATGCACGCCTACCCCGTGACGTGCCTGAGCGACTACAAAGCCACCCATCACCCACCACTTGCTCGCGCCCCAACCAACGACTTCTACAGCCACTTACTATCTCCCATCGACCACAATTTTGCTACTAACACTCCAGATTCAGAGCTGCCGCGAAAAAATGTGCCAAGGATTGTCAGTGGGCAAAAAACGTGTGAATAGGCCCTCGCTCATGGCGGTGGGCTACCGTGTTTCTAATCTTTTCTTTTTACATGATGCAGGAACGGGTGTGCGATTTTTGGTAGACACGGGTGCTTGTTGTTCTCTTTTGCCAAGGGAACTCTTCAGGACACAACGTAGTCTGTCTACGTCTGCCAACGTCCGCTTGGTGGCTGTCAACGGATCTGCAATACCCACCAACGGTTACGAGAATCTCACATTATCGTTTGGAAACGGTAAATTTAATTGGAAGTTTTTCGTTGTGGACGTTGCATTGCCAATCCTCGGTGCGGATTTCCTCTCTCTTTTCCACCTTTTGGTTGATTTTTCCCACCGACGATTGGTCAACGCAGACTCGTACTTGTCGACACCTCTTCAACCCCCCCCACCAACCTCGCTCTCCACATCAGCGCATCCACGGATGCCTACGTCCACCTCCTCACGTCGTACCCGGAAGTTTTCCATCCACAATTTCGCCAAACACCCACGGCTCCTGCCAAGCACAGTATTTATTACCACATCAAGACGACGGGAAACCCAGTCCTTGCAAAATTCAGACGTCTGGCACCGGAACGATTTTGCTAAAAATCCTCCAGCACATGGTCGTCACCCTTACACATCGTTCTGAAGAAAGACGGCTCCTTCCGTCCGTGCGGGGATTACAGGCGCCTTAACATGCAAACAGAACCGGACCACTACCACCTCCCAAACATCGCTGATGTGACCTCCTACCTGCACAAAGTGAAGGTTTCCTCTACGCTCGACCTCCTGAAGGGGTATTATCAGGTGCCTATGAACCTAGAAGACATCCCCAAGACCGCCATCATCACTCCGTTTTGTATATACACCTTCAATTACTCCTGTTTTGGATGGCATCTTAGGGGACCTCCCCTTCTGTGTATGTTATGTTGACGACATACTTGTGTTCTCCTCCTCAAAAGAGGAACACCTCCGTCACCTGCGCATCGTGCTCAACCACCTGCAACAAAACGGCCTTGTAGTTCGTTAAGACAAGTGTACCTTTGGCTCCAACGAAGTGTTGTTCTTAGGGCACCGCATCACTCCTGAAGGAGTCCATCCCCTCCCTGAGAAGGTAGCAGCCGTTCAGGACTTCCCCGCGCCCTTGACCGTAAAAGCTGTGCAGGAATTCTTGGGCATGATCAACTATTATCACCGTTTTCTGCCAGCCATTGCCGTCACTCTTCCTCCCCTCTACGCCTCCCTCAAGGGCAAGCCAAAGGACCTGAAATGGGGTCCCCTTGAAGAGACGGCCTTCCGCAATGCAAAGAAGGCCCTCTTAACCGCTGCGGCTCTCACTTTACTTATCCCACATGCCCCTCTCCTTATCTTTACCGATGCCAGCGACGTCGTTATTGGTGCAGTACTCGAGCAGGTGGTCAACGGCTTGCCTCACCCAATGGCCTTCTTCAGCAGGAAACTGTCCAAGGAAGAATCGGGTTATTCCACCTTTGATCGCGAATTGCTGGTGGTGCACTTGGCTGTCCGTCACTTTCACCATTTCTTAGAAGGTACGCCCTTCGTCATTCGCACAGACCACATGCATCTGGTGCACACCTTCACTCGACAGTCTGACGCCTGGTCTGCCCGTCAACGCTGACATCTCTCCACCGTGGCTGAATACAATTGCACCCTTCAATAATATATATATATATATATATATATATATATATATATATATATATATATATATATATGTATATATATATATATATATATATATATATACATATATATATATGTATATATATATATATATATATATATATATATATATATATATATATATTATATATATAAATACCCCTCTCTCTCTCTCTCTCTCTCTCTCTCTCTCTCTCTCTCTCTCTCTCTCTCTCTCTCTCTCTCTCTCTCTCTCTCTCTCTCCTCTCTCTCCTCTCTCTCTCTCTCTCTCTCTCTCTCTCTCTCTCTCTCTCTCTATATATATATATATATATATATATATATATATATATATATATATATATATATATATATATATATATATATATATGTATATATATACATATATATATATATATATATATATATATATATATATATATATATCTATATATATATATATATATATATATATATATATATATATATATATATATATATATATATATATATATATATATATAAACATACATACATATACCAAGGCACTTCCCCCAATTTTGGGGGGTAACCGACATCAACAAATGAAACAAGACAAAAAGGGGACCTCTACTCTCTGCGTTCCTTCCAGCCTGAAAAGGGACTCAACCGAGTTCAGCTGGTACTGCTAGGGTGCCACAGCCCACCCTCCCCCGTTATCCACCACAGATGAAGCTTCATAATGCTGAATCCCTTACTGCTGCTACCTCCGCGGTCATCTAAGGCATCGGAGGAAGCAGCAGGGCCTACCGGAACTGCGTCACAATCGCTTGCCATTTATTCCTATTTCTAGCACGCTCTCTTGCCTCTCTCACATCTATCCTCCTATCACCCAGAGCTTCCTTCACTCCATCCATCCACCAAAACCTTGGCCTTCCTCTTTTACTTCTCCCATCAACTCTTGCATTCATCACCTTCTTTAGCAGACAGCCATTTTCCATTCTCTCAACATGGCCAAAACACCTCAACACATTCATATTCAGTCTAGCTGCTAACGCATTTCTTACACCCGTTCTCACCCTCACCACTTCGTTCCTAACCCTATCTACTCAAGATACACCAGCCATACTCCTTAGACACTTCATCTCAAACACATTCAATTTCGGTCTCTCCATCACTTTCATTCCCCACAACTCAGATCCATACATCACAGTTGGTAAAATCACTTTTTCATATAGAACTCTCTTTAAATTCATGCCCAACCCTCTATTTTTAACTACTCCCTTAACTGCCCCCAACACTTTGCAACCTTCATTCACTCTCTGACGTACATCTGCTTCCACTCCACCATTTGCTGCAACAACAGACCCCAAGTACTTAAACTGATCCACCTCCTCAAGTAACTCTCCATTCAACATGACATTCAACCTTGCACCACCTTCCCTTCTCACTAGTCGGTCAAGCTTCTCTTCTGTGTCTGCAACCAGTACAGTATCATCCGCAAACAACAACTGATTTACCTTCCATTCAGGGTCATTCTCGTCTACCAGTTTTAATCCTCGTCCAAGCACTCGAGCATTCACCTCTCTCACCACTCCATCAACATACAAGTTAAACAATCACAGCGACATCACACATCCCTGCCTCAGTCCCACTCTCACCGGAAACCAATCACTCACTTCATCTCCTATTCTAACACATGCTTTACTACCTTTGTAGAAACTTTTCACTGCTTGCGAGAGAGAGAGAGAGAGAGAGAGAGAGAGAGAGAGAGAGAGAGAGCATATATATATCTACATATATATATATATATATATATATATATATATATATATATATATATATATATATATATATATATATATATATATATATATATATATATATATATATATATATATATGCATACATATATATATGTAATAGTTAGAATAGTAATATTACATGTTTAAAACAAATGACGTAATATGTCATGTTGGTTGGAAGAGCTAACCCTGAGATTTGCTGTAGTCATTCAAATTATAAACAGGATGTATAATGCAAAGACGGCAAATTGACATTCTTTCTTAACGTCAACACATTGTCTCCTCGTGTGAAAGTTTGTGACGTCACCGGATGCAGGTGTCTTCCGATTCCGTCACGTGGCTAAATTAAAGCAAGCATACGATATCTGTGATATCGATAATTTATTCAGTTCATATCTAAACTTCACCAGAATTGGTCATGTGGACCAACACAGCTTCCTCCAGTGATGGAGATGTTTAACTCTGTTGTTTATTAAAAATAAAACTTAAAAACCATTAAGATGTATTCAGTAAACCATTTAAATACATCTGAAAACAACTCATACTCAAATGTGTGCTTAAGACAGTAGCACACCAATAAATGGTGGCAGCGGTTAAACTCTAAGACAGCGATTAAACTCTAAGAATTAGAGAAATATCTTCAAGACTTCAACATAAAAGCTGTAAAACCAGAGAAATATCTTCAAGACTTCAACATAAAAGCTGTAAAACCAGAGAATGATCTTCAAGACTTCAAAATAAAAGCTGTAATACCTGATAAAGATCTTCAAGAACTCAAAACTATCTACAAGAATCTACAATTTTGACTAAGTCCAACGGAAAAGCTAACATCAACATATGTTAGTATACAACTTGAATCTTCAATCAACATCCTAGGAAACCCAAGGACTGGCGTTCAACAATTGCAAGACATATCCAGGAAGAACTACATTCAACAAGAAACTAGAACGAGACATCGCTAACAAAACATCAAGAGAGAGAGAGAGAGAGAGGACGTGTCGACTTCATATAAAGCTAAGTACAGAGATTTTGTATTCATTTCAGTTTGGGCAGTGAAGTGTAGTTATCACAAGTCGTTAGTCAATTATTACTGGGGTGAGTGAATTCCTAAACTTTGTTATAAGAAACTCCGAATTCTCATTTAGAATTTTTCTTTCTTTGTGCTAATTCCTTTTTCTTTCATAAACTCTTGGGGGGAAATGTATTGGGATTAGTAACATTGTTGGGGGAATTTTATTATACATATGCGTTTACGCAGTGGGCGTCTGTACTCATATAGATATTTTGATAGGATTGAAAGGGGTCAAAGAGATAGAAAAAAAAAATACAGCAGTCATGGCTCCTCCTGTCAGCCCTACCCCTGGACCTAGTGGTGTAGGCCAGGCTAATCCTCCTCCAATTGTGACGCTTGTAAATGCCAGGTCAGCAATCCTTCCTTTTCAAGGTCGTGTCAACGGGTTCTTGCCACAGAATGTGGAGTCATGGATTTCATCCGTTGATGCCCATTTAAATGCCAAACAAATCGTAGATCCTTTTGTACAATTACAATAAGCTAAAAGTTTTATAGATTTTTCTAAGGGGGATGCGAGTGCGTATTTAAGAGGTGTTTCATTTCAGGAAGCAGTTACTTGGGATGATTTCAGAGTTAGGTTACGCGCGATTTATGGGGGTGAGGAAGCTTTGGATGTAGTGTTAACGTTACGAAATACACTTAATCAAGCCACTATGAATCGGCTTAATGTTGTTGAGAGAGCAGCTCTCATAGCTGATAGGCTTAACAAATATCAGGACATTTTAGGTAATTCCACTTGGGTTACTAACGATAACATCTCCGTGAAAGATTTTTTACGATTAATGTATTTAACTTGCATGACACTTATGTTGCCTGAAGCTTTAGTGCGGTGCTTTGATAAGAAGTTAATGCCTGCAAGTACGGAATTGGATGTCTATAAACAGATAAAGAAACACATGTCCAAGTGTCCAGATCTCGATCCCGTGTTAACTCAAGTTTTTGCTAAGAATGAAACAAAACCACAAACAGTGAACGTAATTAACAATCCAGTAGCGGGAGTGACGTGTTACAACTGCAAACGTCAAGGTCACATAAGCGCAGACTGTAGAACGAAATTTTGTTCAGTTCACAACACAGCATCACATTCTTATAGTCAATGTTACGCGCGTAAGACACAACAATATCCTAGAAATACACAGTCAATTCCACAGTCAGTTCCATATGGAAATAAAAAGAAAAATCCTCATTTTAACAATAAGAAGAAACAACAAAATGTCAATGCAGTTCAGAGTCCGAAACAAACAAACACTTCTTCAAATATCGCTGAGCCTGGGCCGTCAAACCAGACCTCGCAAAGTCAGCCTAATTTTCAGAATGTGCAGAGCAAAGCAAATACCACATAGTTAACTCTAGAGGGGAAGAGAGTGATGTTGGGTCAAGGTCATTTATGTCAACATCAATAGTATTGAATAATCAATTTAATGTTTTATCAGATAATTGTGAGACAATAGATTTTCCTATGAAACACACGGCCGAATTAAGTAAAACAGTGCATGCTCCCGTAGATTTGCAACGAATTCATACAATAATAAGCCAAAATGAGTTACGGCCAACCTTATATGCTGTAAATTTAGAACACAAATCCTTTACGTTATTTTTTGACTCTGGTAGTCCACGTAATATTATGGATTTGAAGACGCATCATTTGTTGTTTTCGAACTTTCCGATTGAAAAATCAGGAATTAGACTTTCAGGTATAGGAAATAATGAATTAAACGTCATAGGCATAACTCATATTCAGTTCAGAGTCGGTAATCGCACGTTTGCCGATACATTTGTTGTTGTGAAAACCATTAATATGTATCCAGCTGTAATTATAGGATACCCATCTATGGGAAATCAAAACATTATCTTAGCTCCTGCAAAGCACGGCGTGTATATCAAAGGGAAATTCTATAAGTCTTCTAATACTTTAAAGTCAGTTTTGGATAAAAAGGAGACGACAAATGTAACCGTAACGTACGTTGAAGAACCAATAACTTGTCTCACTAATAAAGAAATAATATACGCGACCCAGCAGAATTCTCGTTCACCCGTAATATCATCTTGCACGCAATATATCGAACCAAACATACCTTCGAATTTAATAGTGCAAATAAAGAAAACACTACCGGGATCTGAAATATTAATCCTTTCCGATACTTTGAAAACTAACGGATTGTCTGTCACACAAGCTATTTATACAGTAGGCTCACATCAGCAATGTAATATCGAGGTCTGTAATCATTTAAATAACACTTTAGTAATTCACAAAAATCAACATATCTTGGATGTAGAAGTTTATAAACATCGTATTCTTACCGTTGCTGAAATCAATCACTCTCAATCAGTTGCGGATGAATCCCTTTTACGATCTATTAAAAATAAAATCAGTAAGGACATTCAAGACGAAGAAATTCAGCAGAAAATTTTTGAACTTTTAACTAAATATACAGATGTCTTTTCCACTACGGATGGATCCTTAGGAAAAACAGATGTGATCGAGCATCAAATAAGATTAAAAGACAAGAAAAAAATTATATATGTACCCTCGTACAGACTCCCTATGAAATTCCAGAATGAAATAAATGATGAAGTAGGTAAAATGTTAGAGGAAGGAGTCATTAGAAAATCAAATAGCCCTTATAATTTTCCTTTAATAGTTGTACCGAAAAAAGATCGAACATGGCGTATCTGCGTCGACTTTCGTCGTCTAAACGAGGAAACGATCCCTGATCGATTCCCAGTGCCATGTACTGACGATATTTTGTCTTTGTTAGGTCAGAATAAATATTTTACCAGTTTGGACTTACTTAAAGGTTTTCACCAGATATCATTAGAAGAAGATAGTATCCCATACACAGCCTTCAGCACAGCGAGGGGACATTATGAATTTTTACGGATGCCTTTTGGTTTACGTTGTGCTCCTATAACATTTACAAGAATGATTAACATAGTGTTTGGAGACTTGTTAGGGGATATATTGCATGCCTATATGGATGATCTTGTAATCTTTTCCAACACCTTAGAAGAACATCTACGTAAGTTAGAACTAGTACTACAGAGATTAAGACAACATAACTTAAGGGTAAAGATTAGTAAGTGTGAATTTTTCAAAACAGAATTAATATATTTGGGTTTCGTGGTGTCAAGCCAAGGTCTTAAAGTAGTCCATGATAAGGTGTCGGCTATACGTAATTTTCCCATACCTACTAATGTCAAGGGAATACAGCAATTTCTGGGTTGTAGTGGATATTACAGGCGTTTTATACGCAACTATTCAATAATAGCCGCTCCTTTAACTGATCTTACGAAGAAGGGCGTAGATTTCATATGGTCTGAGCAACATCAACAGGCGTTTAATACTTTGAAAGATGAACTGTGTAGTTCTCCTATCTTAAAATTTCCTGACTTCGGTAAGGAATTCTTCATTGCAACAGACGCCTCAGACTTTGGAGTAGGAGGGGTATTGCTTCAGCAATATGATAAACAGTTTTTCCCGATAGCTTTCTATTCTCGAAAATTGAGAACTTCCGAAAGTAAGTATGCAGTAATAGACAAGGAAGGACTAGCTATTGTTAATTCGCTAGTGCATTTTAAGTTCATAATTTACGGTTATCCCGTTAAGGTTCTTACTGACCATAAACCACTAACAGAGTTCTTTAAAGGCTTCAATCACAGCCCTAAACGAACTCGGTGGCATTTAATCATTCAAGATTTTGGCGCAAGAATCGGGTATTTACCTGGGAAAGCAAATATCATTGCGGATGCATTATCACGCAACCCCGTGTCATCTTGTACGGAGTCTTTAGCTGAATTAATAGATATATCAACATCCATGCCTATTGTAAAAACAATATCTGAACAAGAAGATTTAGGCTGGAGTGCTGAATTGTTACAGA
>NC_090742.1:111584259-111606759 GCF_036898095.1 Palaemon carinicauda
CTCACCACTCCATCAACATACAAGTTAAACAATCACAGCGACATCACACATCCCTGCCTCAGTCCCACTCTCACCGGAAACCAATCACTCACTTCATCTCCTATTCTAACACATGCTTTACTACCTTTGTAGAAACTTTTCACTGCTTGCGAGAGAGAGAGAGAGAGAGAGAGAGAGAGAGAGAGAGCATATATATATCTACATATATATATATATATATATATATATATATATATATATATATATATATATATGCATACATATATATATGTAATAGTTAGAATAGTAATATTACATGTTTAAAACAAATGACGTAATATGTCATGTTGGTTGGAAGAGCTAACCCTGAGATTTGCTGTAGTCATTCAAATTATAAACAGGATGTATAATGCAAAGACGGCAAATTGACATTCTTTCTTAACGTCAACACATTGTCTCCTCGTGTGAAAGTTTGTGACGTCACCGGATGCAGGTGTCTTCCGATTCCGTCACGTGGCTAAATTAAAGCAAGCATACGATATCTGTGATATCGATAATTTATTCAGTTCATATCTAAACTTCACCAGAATTGGTCATGTGGACCAACACAGCTTCCTCCAGTGATGGAGATGTTTAACTCTGTTGTTTATTAAAAATAAAACTTAAAAACCATTAAGATGTATTCAGTAAACCATTTAAATACATCTGAAAACAACTCATACTCAAATGTGTGCTTAAGACAGTAGCACACCAATAAATGGTGGCAGCGGTTAAACTCTAAGACAGCGATTAAACTCTAAGAATTAGAGAAATATCTTCAAGACTTCAACATAAAAGCTGTAAAACCAGAGAAATATCTTCAAGACTTCAACATAAAAGCTGTAAAACCAGAGAATGATCTTCAAGACTTCAAAATAAAAGCTGTAATACCTGATAAAGATCTTCAAGAACTCAAAACTATCTACAAGAATCTACAATTTTGACTAAGTCCAACGGAAAAGCTAACATCAACATATGTTAGTATACAACTTGAATCTTCAATCAACATCCTAGGAAACCCAAGGACTGGCGTTCAACAATTGCAAGACATATCCAGGAAGAACTACATTCAACAAGAAACTAGAACGAGACATCGCTAACAAAACATCAAGAGAGAGAGAGAGAGAGAGGACGTGTCGACTTCATATAAAGCTAAGTACAGAGATTTTGTATTCATTTCAGTTTGGGCAGTGAAGTGTAGTTATCACAAGTCGTTAGTCAATTATTACTGGGGTGAGTGAATTCCTAAACTTTGTTATAAGAAACTCCGAATTCTCATTTAGAATTTTTCTTTCTTTGTGCTAATTCCTTTTTCTTTCATAAACTCTTGGGGGGAAATGTATTGGGATTAGTAACATTGTTGGGGGAATTTTATTATACATATGCGTTTACGCAGTGGGCGTCTGTACTCATATAGATATTTTGATAGGATTGAAAGGGGTCAAAGAGATAGAAAAAAAAAATACAGCAGTCATGGCTCCTCCTGTCAGCCCTACCCCTGGACCTAGTGGTGTAGGCCAGGCTAATCCTCCTCCAATTGTGACGCTTGTAAATGCCAGGTCAGCAATCCTTCCTTTTCAAGGTCGTGTCAACGGGTTCTTGCCACAGAATGTGGAGTCATGGATTTCATCCGTTGATGCCCATTTAAATGCCAAACAAATCGTAGATCCTTTTGTACAATTACAATAAGCTAAAAGTTTTATAGATTTTTCTAAGGGGGATGCGAGTGCGTATTTAAGAGGTGTTTCATTTCAGGAAGCAGTTACTTGGGATGATTTCAGAGTTAGGTTACGCGCGATTTATGGGGGTGAGGAAGCTTTGGATGTAGTGTTAACGTTACGAAATACACTTAATCAAGCCACTATGAATCGGCTTAATGTTGTTGAGAGAGCAGCTCTCATAGCTGATAGGCTTAACAAATATCAGGACATTTTAGGTAATTCCACTTGGGTTACTAACGATAACATCTCCGTGAAAGATTTTTTACGATTAATGTATTTAACTTGCATGACACTTATGTTGCCTGAAGCTTTAGTGCGGTGCTTTGATAAGAAGTTAATGCCTGCAAGTACGGAATTGGATGTCTATAAACAGATAAAGAAACACATGTCCAAGTGTCCAGATCTCGATCCCGTGTTAACTCAAGTTTTTGCTAAGAATGAAACAAAACCACAAACAGTGAACGTAATTAACAATCCAGTAGCGGGAGTGACGTGTTACAACTGCAAACGTCAAGGTCACATAAGCGCAGACTGTAGAACGAAATTTTGTTCAGTTCACAACACAGCATCACATTCTTATAGTCAATGTTACGCGCGTAAGACACAACAATATCCTAGAAATACACAGTCAATTCCACAGTCAGTTCCATATGGAAATAAAAAGAAAAATCCTCATTTTAACAATAAGAAGAAACAACAAAATGTCAATGCAGTTCAGAGTCCGAAACAAACAAACACTTCTTCAAATATCGCTGAGCCTGGGCCGTCAAACCAGACCTCGCAAAGTCAGCCTAATTTTCAGAATGTGCAGAGCAAAGCAAATACCACATAGTTAACTCTAGAGGGGAAGAGAGTGATGTTGGGTCAAGGTCATTTATGTCAACATCAATAGTATTGAATAATCAATTTAATGTTTTATCAGATAATTGTGAGACAATAGATTTTCCTATGAAACACACGGCCGAATTAAGTAAAACAGTGCATGCTCCCGTAGATTTGCAACGAATTCATACAATAATAAGCCAAAATGAGTTACGGCCAACCTTATATGCTGTAAATTTAGAACACAAATCCTTTACGTTATTTTTTGACTCTGGTAGTCCACGTAATATTATGGATTTGAAGACGCATCATTTGTTGTTTTCGAACTTTCCGATTGAAAAATCAGGAATTAGACTTTCAGGTATAGGAAATAATGAATTAAACGTCATAGGCATAACTCATATTCAGTTCAGAGTCGGTAATCGCACGTTTGCCGATACATTTGTTGTTGTGAAAACCATTAATATGTATCCAGCTGTAATTATAGGATACCCATCTATGGGAAATCAAAACATTATCTTAGCTCCTGCAAAGCACGGCGTGTATATCAAAGGGAAATTCTATAAGTCTTCTAATACTTTAAAGTCAGTTTTGGATAAAAAGGAGACGACAAATGTAACCGTAACGTACGTTGAAGAACCAATAACTTGTCTCACTAATAAAGAAATAATATACGCGACCCAGCAGAATTCTCGTTCACCCGTAATATCATCTTGCACGCAATATATCGAACCAAACATACCTTCGAATTTAATAGTGCAAATAAAGAAAACACTACCGGGATCTGAAATATTAATCCTTTCCGATACTTTGAAAACTAACGGATTGTCTGTCACACAAGCTATTTATACAGTAGGCTCACATCAGCAATGTAATATCGAGGTCTGTAATCATTTAAATAACACTTTAGTAATTCACAAAAATCAACATATCTTGGATGTAGAAGTTTATAAACATCGTATTCTTACCGTTGCTGAAATCAATCACTCTCAATCAGTTGCGGATGAATCCCTTTTACGATCTATTAAAAATAAAATCAGTAAGGACATTCAAGACGAAGAAATTCAGCAGAAAATTTTTGAACTTTTAACTAAATATACAGATGTCTTTTCCACTACGGATGGATCCTTAGGAAAAACAGATGTGATCGAGCATCAAATAAGATTAAAAGACAAGAAAAAAATTATATATGTACCCTCGTACAGACTCCCTATGAAATTCCAGAATGAAATAAATGATGAAGTAGGTAAAATGTTAGAGGAAGGAGTCATTAGAAAATCAAATAGCCCTTATAATTTTCCTTTAATAGTTGTACCGAAAAAAGATCGAACATGGCGTATCTGCGTCGACTTTCGTCGTCTAAACGAGGAAACGATCCCTGATCGATTCCCAGTGCCATGTACTGACGATATTTTGTCTTTGTTAGGTCAGAATAAATATTTTACCAGTTTGGACTTACTTAAAGGTTTTCACCAGATATCATTAGAAGAAGATAGTATCCCATACACAGCCTTCAGCACAGCGAGGGGACATTATGAATTTTTACGGATGCCTTTTGGTTTACGTTGTGCTCCTATAACATTTACAAGAATGATTAACATAGTGTTTGGAGACTTGTTAGGGGATATATTGCATGCCTATATGGATGATCTTGTAATCTTTTCCAACACCTTAGAAGAACATCTACGTAAGTTAGAACTAGTACTACAGAGATTAAGACAACATAACTTAAGGGTAAAGATTAGTAAGTGTGAATTTTTCAAAACAGAATTAATATATTTGGGTTTCGTGGTGTCAAGCCAAGGTCTTAAAGTAGTCCATGATAAGGTGTCGGCTATACGTAATTTTCCCATACCTACTAATGTCAAGGGAATACAGCAATTTCTGGGTTGTAGTGGATATTACAGGCGTTTTATACGCAACTATTCAATAATAGCCGCTCCTTTAACTGATCTTACGAAGAAGGGCGTAGATTTCATATGGTCTGAGCAACATCAACAGGCGTTTAATACTTTGAAAGATGAACTGTGTAGTTCTCCTATCTTAAAATTTCCTGACTTCGGTAAGGAATTCTTCATTGCAACAGACGCCTCAGACTTTGGAGTAGGAGGGGTATTGCTTCAGCAATATGATAAACAGTTTTTCCCGATAGCTTTCTATTCTCGAAAATTGAGAACTTCCGAAAGTAAGTATGCAGTAATAGACAAGGAAGGACTAGCTATTGTTAATTCGCTAGTGCATTTTAAGTTCATAATTTACGGTTATCCCGTTAAGGTTCTTACTGACCATAAACCACTAACAGAGTTCTTTAAAGGCTTCAATCACAGCCCTAAACGAACTCGGTGGCATTTAATCATTCAAGATTTTGGCGCAAGAATCGGGTATTTACCTGGGAAAGCAAATATCATTGCGGATGCATTATCACGCAACCCCGTGTCATCTTGTACGGAGTCTTTAGCTGAATTAATAGATATATCAACATCCATGCCTATTGTAAAAACAATATCTGAACAAGAAGATTTAGGCTGGAGTGCTGAATTGTTACAGACTGAGCAAAGAAAAGATCAGAAAATAGAAACAATTATAAATGCTTTGAAAGGCAATCATAAAGAAAAAGAATATATAAAGTATAAGCAGCAGAATTATATAATCAAAGATAATATTCTGTGTAGGACTGTGACAAGGAAAACCCGCAATACACCACATGTAACTAACGACCAGGTAGTAGTACCAATCTCACTTATTTCCACTGTCCTGAATTGGTTGCATTCAAATCCATTACATGGACACCCTGGGTTCTCATTAATGTCACAGAAAGCCAAATCATTGTTTTATTGGCATACAATGCTTACAGATATAAAAAGACACATAGCTAATTGTCGCACATGTCAGGAAAACAAAGGGCATACGAAAACACCTGTCAGCCTAGGAGCTTATCCTGTTCCCAATCAACCCTTTGAAAGAATACATTTAGATTTGTTAACAGGATTTTACGAGTCAGACAGAGGAAATAAGCACCTCTTAGTAATTATAGATGCTTTAACTCGATATACAGAACTAATAGCGCTTAAAACTAAAACTGCGATTGAATGCGCTAGGAAGTTTTACGAGTGTTACATTTGTAAACATGGAATTCCACACATGATAATCTCAGACTCGGGTGGTGAATTTAATAATCACTTTCTTACCTCATTGTGTGAATTCCTCAACATAAAGAAGATTGATACCATGATATATCACCCAGAGTCGAATGGGCTAGTGGAAAGAGCAAATAGGAAGATATTAAATATATTGAGGGTAACACTAGGGGGATCAGACCCCAACTGGGATATTGCAATACCGGCGGCACTGAGTACTCTGAATCATTCATATCATATATCAATTAAAATGTCACCGCATGAAGCATTGTATGGTACCCCAGTTAGAACACCTTTCCATGTATTAACGCCTACAACTAATCTATCAAATCCTTTAAAAGAATGTATAAATGCAAGTATAAGTCGATATGATATCCTTCGAAAGAATTTAGAAGAATCACAAATCATAATGAAAAGGAATCATGATAAAATAGCGAAACCAACTAAAACATATACCGTGGGTGATAACATCTATATTCAAATCAATGTCAGAAAAGGGCTCAACTATAAACTAACACCTAAGTTTGAAGGCCCATTTAACATTTTGGAAACATTAACGGCCAATAGGTTTAGAATTCAAAACGTAGCCCAACCCACGGATGAGAGAATAGTACCATTGTCTCACATAAGAAATTAAAAAGAAAAGAGAGGAAAAGAAGTGAGGAAAAATTTTATTTTGTGTGACTAAAAGTTTTCTTTTTAATACAAGAGTAATTACATATATTTTTTCTCGTTACAGGTTTCCAAGATGAATTTTTTGTTGTTGGGAGTGATATTGTTCGCTCAGGCATTTTTCTCGTATGGGATGAGTTCTAAGACTAAGAATATATATTTTAAATCTGGCAATATAGTTGAAAGACAAGAAGACATTTTTATTACATCAACCAACGTAATTGTCGAAGTGCATATGCAAGCAATTTTTCTTCAAGAGAATGATGTCACTAGCTTAAGAACCGCCATTTCAAGATTTTCTGCATCATTGGATGAGTTGCATAGGAGACATTTTCATTTGACTACTAAGAGTTTGCTTGGATCAACATTAAAAGTTGCAGAGATGCTATCTGATGACTTGAAAAATAAGACTGGCGAGACAGGATCTTTGGCTTATGACCTTTTGATGTGGACTGTAGGACACGAACATAAAGAAAGACGGAATCCGTTCATTTATGCTGCATTAAGCATCTTTGGGTCTGTTGCAAGTTTAGGTTTAGGACTTTCCAATCGTCTTAAAATTAGTAATCAAAATAAGAAAATTGAGTTCTTGACTCATAAAGATGAATTGATTATGTCAGAACTAAGGGATCAGTTAGCTTCAATCAATAAAATTATGGATTTGTTAAATGAACATTCAGATAATATCGTTCAAATTATGGAAGTACAGGATTTGTTGGCAACATTAACGTATTATGATTCAAAGATAGATCACATACATAACAGAATTGCACATTTCATTGAGAAATCCAAGGATTATGTAGAAGCTATCACGTTAGCAACTAAAGGTGTATTGTCGCCCCATTTGTTGCCTATACGTTACTTAAAATTAGTTCTGGAGAACGGAAGGGATAAACTAGGCTATGTTCCTTTGTTAGACGAACATAGGTTAGAATTTTATTACAGCCTAATTACAGTAAACGTAGATAATAACAAGATTAGGATTACAATTCCCTTTGATTCTTCTGATGCCTGGCAATCTTACAGGATATCACCATTTTCGACTTTCATGACGAATCACTCAAATCCAGTAATATCCAGTTTGACAGGACACGTATTGATTTCCCCAGACAAGGAAACATATACGGTCATTAAAGACTTAAATCAATTAACTCACTGTTCAGACGCAATGGATAGAAAAATATGTACAGCTGACTCATTTGAATTCCGTAAAAACTTAATGGATTCATGCGAGTTAGGTATAGTTCTAGACGGTGCTCTCTCCCATACAAGTGAAAATTGTCTGGATAAGCTGTATCCCTTTGACAATAAAGAATTCAATTGCAGACTAAATAATGGCTCGTGGATACGATACGACAAGGACGGCTTCAATATATCATGCCCTGACGGATCCACATCCTTCAACCACATCTTCGTCGCAGCAGATGGCTGTATCGGGACTTCCCCGAATTCCATGGTGACTGGCCTACGGACAATCATCAGAGAACGAGCCTACTTCACGAACTTCACGTGGACCTCTACAATGCCAGCACTTCCTCTCCCTTACAACGGCCGTGTGGCAAAGCGGTTGATGAAACTTACCGAAAAGGACCACCTGTCACCGACTTATAAAGAGATTTTTCACCCCATAATACTGGCTAGTTTGTGTGTCACGGTGATGATATTTATCGCCGTGAACATCCTTGTTTGGCGTAGGTTACGGCACAGCAAGCAGCTACAAAGGAACGAGTTGCATAGCCCTGACAATACCCCCTATCTGATCCAGTTCAAAGCTGTATGAGTGGCCACCTCATTCGCTAAGGGAGTAATTTGTCAGGAAGATGTTTGTATGAAAAGCTGATTAGTACGCTAGTAATATGTAATTAAAGAAATTCTCTACATTTGCATTGTTAAAAATACATTTAAAACAACATTTAAAAAATAAATAAAATAAAAAAGGATATAAATCATTTTTTTCTCTCGGCATCTAATAAAAGTATATAAGCCGGAATGTTAAAAAAAGAAAAGAGAAAAAAAAAAAAAAAAATATAATAAAATATATAACAGAATCTATGGGCATCTAATAAAATATGTCAGCCCTATATATAAATATATATATATATATGTACGAAACCGTGGTACGTGTACGTACCAGGAATTCGTGTTTGTGCACTAAAAATTGAGTATCTTGTTTCTGACAAAGGTAACAATTATTCTTTATCAAGTTACCGAATCATTTGTAAGGCAGAATTTATTTTGTTTTTTGGTACCATGTAATCATTTGCTAGCAATGTACCATATATATGATCTTGGTTTTATCATGCATTTTTCTTTTTGCTTTGGTAATATCTTTTTTGTATGCATTATTGTTATTATTTTTTAATGTGCCTATTTGGACATTCGTCCTCAGTTGATTGTGGATAAAGTTAAACAAAGAATAATACGTATGTCCAGTCACACCTAATAACCATGTTTCGGCTTGTTGTTAAATTTTTGTAAAAAAATTGAGATAGCTGGCCGAGCTTATGTAATAGTTAGAATAGTAATATTACATGTTTAAAACAAATGACGTAATATGTCATGTTGGTTGGAAGAGCTAACCCTGAGATTTGCTGTAGTCATTCAAATTATAAACAGGATGTATAATGCAAAGACGGCAAATTGACATTCTTTCTTAACGTCAACACATTGTCTCCTCGTGTGAAAGTTTGTGACGTCACCGGATGCAGGTGTCTTCCGATTCCGTCACGTGGCTAAATTAAAGCAAGCATACGATATCTGTGATATCGATAATTTATTCAGTTCATATCTAAACTTCACCAGAATTGGTCATGTGGACCAACACAGCTTCCTCCAGTGATGGAGATGTTTAACTCTGTTGTTTATTAAAAATAAAACTTAAAACCCATTAAGATGTATTCAGTAAACCATTTAAATACATCTGAAAACAACTCATAATCAAATGTGTGCTTAAGACAGTAGCACACCAATATATATATATATATATATATATATATATATATATATATATATATATATATATATATATATACATATATATATTGTATATAAGAAGCATTTATGATAAACAAATTTCCAGCGGATACACATTCCCATAGGTAACATTCGATATTAAAGGCCGTTGTGGTTAATATTTACGTAGATTAAAATCACAATTATTATTGATAGATATTCATTACAGATAACCCCGTGTTACAAACTCAGCTAGCATAGTGGAGATGGGGGATTTTTAAGTCTAAAAACTGATTCCTGAATTTGACAGGAGTATGTATATATAATGTAACATGGATATACATATGCATAGAATATATATATATATATATATATATATATATATATATACTGTATATATGCACATATACATTATATATATATATATATATATATATATATATATATATATTCATATATATACAGTATATATATATATATATATATATATATATATATATACACAAAGTTTATAAAAAATATTTCAATACGATTATTTATATGGAGATAAGTGGTTTATATGTCCATTTCTTAAATAATTTTGTTTCAAGATCTATCTCTTGTTTTGTAATATACTTCAATGTGACTTTTGCGCAAACATGAAATATATAACAATGATATGTGTGGCGTTTAAAGATGGACAGGTGTGAAAATTACTTTAAAAGAAAATCAATAACTTTTCAGCAATGATTCTAGCATGATTATTTCATTAATAATTCGGAGGTATCTGATACCCGTTGATATCATTATATCGGAAATATAATATTAATAATAGTTAGCGTATCATATCTAGGTAACTAATTTTTATCACTGATTAAATATAAAAATAGAGTTTTGAGTTTTTTTATTCCATAATGAGCATTTATATATACAGGCAACCATCTGCAATTTATCCAAAGATTTTTCATACGTTCCTCCCCTCCCCCCCCCCCCCCCCCCCCACGAAAAAAAAAATCTTTCCGTGATATAAGTTTCATGAGATAAATACTCCTTTTGACTCTTAATATTACATAGGGTTTTATCTTTTTTTTCTAATTAAAACTATCTTGTGATGTAAAGATATTTTAAATGGAGTAAAATGAATCGCGTGCATAAAAAAATATATATATATGTATATCAATTCTTTTGAAGAGACTTATGAAGCTCCCCTGGAGAAGGGAGAATCATTGACAAGCTGCTCCAAAAATGTGAAGGAAGGATCACACAGTAATATTTATAAAAAAATAGAATTTATCGTTTACTGTTATTTTTCATTTTAAAACAGACAGTTTTATTTATTACAAATATTTAATCAATTACCATTTGCTGGTTTCAACTCTTCTGCATGTTGGCGCTTTGTCACTTTTGACGTTTATGAAGGTTAACCATCGAACTTTTAATTTTCTTTTTTCCTCTGTGTATATAATTGAATAAGGAAACATCCTGAAACTATTTGGACAGTTATCTGATATTTTCAGACTGGGTTATTTGGTTAGAAAAATATCCTTCATATCTTGAAATTTTACTATATTTAATTCTTTTTCATTATTATTCATCACCTATATTTTTATCATCATTTTTTTGGTAATACAACATAAAAAGAATTATGTTTTGGTTGATGGAAAGGGAATAACATCAGCGAAGCACAATATATGGTTTCCGAGTTTCCTCTTTGATCACGGCGCAATGGATTTCATTGGTGGACACAAGTTATCATCACGCTGAGGTGATAGAGAATAGATTTATTTTGAATGACTAAGGTTACATACATTCGTGTTAAATCATTATAGCCATTAAGTTAGTATATGTAAATTTACATTATTTTCAAGAATTAACTTTTTATTTCACGTATTTTGTTACAAAGTCTTTTACACTTTGTCTAAGTATGCTGTACGAACCATACCAGGTATGAACGAAGGCTTATGTAATTTTTTTGTTTTTACGAGGTATTGCGTCATGTTTGTAAGAGATTACGCAAAGTGCTATATTTCCTTGTGTTTGGAATGTTCTCCAAAACCCCAGAGTTAGTTTTATCTTTTTTCTGAATGCTTCGAGAACAGAGGTGGGAGGAGTTAGCCTCGCTTGTGTGTTGGTATTCGTCTGATACTTGACCGTTGGCAAAATTATGCCGCTAGGCACTGCCCTCAACCTTCTAGGCCCGTTGACCTAGAAGGATCTAGAATAATTAAGTCAATGTATATGTGCCCCTAGGAATGCAAAGGAACAGAAGAGATCCAGCCTGTCCCAGTGAAAGAGCCAAAATCCTCTCTTCTCAAGACCCTCGAGTGTGTGCCCTCTCCAAAGTGAATAAGTTTTTACCCCACGTATATCGTGTGTAGTTTGTTCAAACGTTAATAATACTTTGAAGGTAATATAAAATTTATTGTGTTATTGTACGTGCTGGTATTATATAAATTTTTGTAACTGGGCCTGTAAGTTTAGATTAAAACAGTGAAGTATATTTGTATTGCTTTCAGGTCGGAAACTTCGTGTGAGCTAAAAACACGTAAGTTTATCAGTTACTTTTTTGTAAATTTCAATAATAGTTTAATTATTAGTGTTAAAGTGTTAACTATTTTCATTAATTATCAAGATTAAATATTTGTGTAAATTTTAATTTCTAGTGAAACAAGTGATTATATAATTTTCAGGGTATGATATTCTCTTGTCTAAGTCTAAGGTTTTGTTAAGATTTGATATTTCAAGCCAAGTGATTATAAAATTTTCAGTGTAATATTTTTTTGCCTTAGTCTAAGGTTTTGCTCAGATTTAATATTTCGAGTGATTCCTTTTGGTAATAATTTTGGTAGTAATGTTGTAAATTTTTATAGAATATATTTATTTTTTAAAGAGCGTATTATTTTGATCACCAGTATTTCTTACAGAGCTCTCTCGTATCCCTGTTTAACAATCAAGATAAGAGGTTGTTTTGAATAATTCTTAAAAATAATTACCCAGTTTGTTTTGAGTGTACGTAAGAGACCTTTGGATATCAAGTGTTTCTATATATTGCCATCTGGGAGTTATATAATTTTCTCAGACCTCCGGTATTATTCAAGTGTAAAAGATTTATGTAAAAACAAATTGGTGATTTTAGAACTCAGGAGGTTATGTAGCTTAATATACATATATATATATATATATATATATATATATATATATATATATATATATATATATATATATATATATATATATATATATATATATATATAGGGTAGTTTGTAGCGCTACGGCCAAGCGTCCTAATTTGCTTATTATCGCTCCGACTGTTATCTTGTATGGAATAAAAACGTTTGGAAATAGTCTACGGATGTTAAATATGTTGTGTAAGGGGGAGTCCGGGGGGGGGGGGGGGGGGGGGGGGGGGGGTCCAGCCCCCCTGGGTAAGGACACGGCTTTTAGCATAGGTTAGGTGGGTTTTTTAAGTTAGCTTCTCCCGTCGTACTCGTAGGTAAGGAAACTGTTGTGTAAGGAAGGGGGGGAGGGGCAAAGCTCCCCTTGGTAAGGATACGGCTTTTAGCATAGGTTAGGTGGGTTTTTTAAGTTAGCTTCTCCCGCCAAAATCGTTTTTAGAACGACGGCCACAGTTCAGAATATTCCCGTTTTCTACGGGATCTGGCCGTCACCCTACAAACGCTCATATATATATATATATATATATATATATATATATATATATATATATATATATATATATATATATATATATATATATATATATATATATATATATATATATATATATATATATGATAATGATGATGATGATGATATATATATATATATATATATATATATATATATATATATATATATAAATATGCTGCTAGATTTTTAGATTTCATCAATAACGTTCATCCAAACATCAAGTTCACTATTGAGGAAGAAGAAAATAACAAGTTACCATATCTTGACATTAACATCTCAAGAGGGCAGACACGTCTAGAAACTAGCGTATTTAGAAAAAAAACGTTCACTGGTTTAGGCACCAATTTTTTTAGCTTTTGCTTTTATAATTTTAATTTAAGTGCAGTAACAACCCTGATCTGCAGGGCATTTTACCTTTCGTCTGACTGGACATCCTTTCATATTGAAATAGTCTTTTTGAAGTAACATTAGTTAACAAATTTCTGACCAAATATTACCAACCTAAACTTCAAGTTCCTACAGTACCCAAAATGATTTTCTATGCCTCTTTGCCTTTTATTAATAACGGAAAACATGGGAAACAAATTAAAAAAGTAATTTTAAACAATTTTCCGAGTCTGGATTTTAAACTTATTTTTAAGAATCCCCTGACAGTGGGATCTATGTTTAGAATTAAGGTTTCTCTCCCCGATCTAATGCGTTCTTCAGTAGTCTATATGTTTACTTGTCCGAGATGTAATCTCGGAATTCATGTGGGTTCCACAAAAAGATTGCTGAAAGTTCGTATAGATGCGCATCGGGGAGTGAGTCATAGAACTGGATGTGCGCTCAAAACCAAAGAATTCTCAACCATCAGAGAACATGCAAGTAAATGCAAGACCAACATTGCATATAAAAACTTTGAAATCATTGCTCAAGTGCCAAATAACTCCTCTCTATTAGTATTAGAGTCTTTAATGATTAAAGAAAAGGCTCCTAAACTAAACAGCCAATTATCCTCTGTCCCCCTCCACATCGCTTAAGCTGGCAAATTTAGAATTTTCTTCCTGAGTACTGTCCTTCATATAGTCACTCAGTTCTCTAGTCTGTTCTAGATAGGTTGGTCTCCTTAGACAATTTTGATTTTTGTATATTTAATTTTAAGATACTTTTCTCTTAGTTATTTTTTTTTTCATCTCCATATTTTACTTGTAACTATGTTTATAATTTCAATTTTTGGGCTCAAGCCATGTCGTCCTGATGGAAGTTCCTATAGGGTAGCTTCCTAGGGTATATTACAACTACGGCGATATTCCCAGAGAATTTACCTTAAGGTACCCAGAATTCTAACTCCTGGAGCGAATATCCCTAATAAAAGAACCAGGGATATCGCGAAATATCAGAGGACGTATTCTTGACACGCCCCATGGCAATCTGCACCCCGAACAGAGATAACACTTCGAAGGGGTCAATTGGCAAGAAAACGAAAACGAGAAAGAAAAAGGAGAGCCGCTCGCAAGGCTCTCTCTTCTCCCGTTTCGTAAGCGTGCATTGCGCCGATCCTGGCGCCATCTGTATTCCTTTTTGCGTAGCTTAACAACTCGGTGTTTTTTCCTGTGTTTCTCGCAAAATCTTGGATTTAATCAAGTTATTATGCTTTCTCCAACTTCGTCTGCCTCTGATAAGTTGAGTATTATTTCTTTTATGTATAAATGTAGGCTCTTGGTAATTTTTAAAGTGATTAATAGTAATAATCTTTGTTACAAGAGCCGTTGCCTACCAGAGGCGTCCTGGATGCTGTCGCTCGCTAGGTATGAGTTTTAGTTAGCCAGAGCGACGTACCCAGCTGTTTTGCTTTAATAATTTTAGCTGTTTAGCGTTACATAGGATTTCCTTATTCGTGCTTTTACTATTATTTGTTTTGGCGAAGTATTCGCCAATTCTGGCCTACGCTAGACCGTGTAGCCTAGTCGTTTGGCCCTAGTACTTTCCTGCATGATTTTCGGATTTCCGAGTGTTTTAAAATTTTATTGAAGCTTTAGGCAGTTTTATACATTTAAGATTATATTGATTTTTTCCAAGATAGTATACGAGTGAGTTTCGGTGATTTAGGTAATCGATTCTCTTGGCGCCTAGGCTAAGTTGCCTATGGGGCCTTAGTATACTTTCTCATACTTCCCGGTTGCTCTCTTTTCTTCAGAGAAGGTATGCAATCCCTTTCCCTCTGTTTAAGCCTTGGGCTTAACCCTAGTGGTTTATCTGAATTAACTTTCGATACAACTATATTGGGGTGTTACTGTTCTTTCCTGTTCCAGTAAGTCTGGCTTCAGAGAGGGGGCAGAACATCAGAGTTCTTAGTCTGAGTCTGTGTTTGTCTGGCTTGGAGTTGAGACTCCCTCGCTAGTCTGACGCAGACATAGGAGGCTTAGCCTCCTTAGGTCACTTTCGAAGGTTTCTGTACGAGATGATTCCTTCTTCTTGTGATCTAGCAGACTAGTTATTGTTGCTGTTCTCGGTGACGAGGATAAGATCCTTTCCCTGGGAGTAGCAACACCTTCCTTGCTTTGGTTCAGTGGGGGTGGGCAAGTATTGCTGGCCTCCCTCCTCGGATCTCCCTTAGGCTAAGATGAGTTTTCTTGGCTGCGGGTGATTCTTTACTAAAGCAAGGTTGGTAGGACCCTCTTCGTCCCTTCCCCCTCTTTTCTCTGTAATGGCCTAGCCGCTACAGTACTGTACGTCATTCTTCATCTGGACCTATCATAGGTTAGGATGTGGAGTTGACTCAGTCCCTTGCCAGCCGGCAGTGTGTGCCGGCCGGCAAAGGTCTTCTGCTTTGAGTGCTGCCCGGACCTCCCTTGGTCCTTCATCCATGTCTGTCTGTAGAGCCAGACGGCATTGGTCAGGAAGCCTGAATTAGATTCTCCCCTTCCTTTTATGCACTCTTTCGGATTGCCGGGCGTTGAGGTAGTACACTCTCTTATCCCGGCATCCATTCTGTTTTCTTCTAGTGTTTTACCCTAGCCGGCTGCCGGCCTATGTGGCCGGCAGCCGGACAGTCGGAGTTCTCTGGTTCTTTTGCTGCTGGCCGGCATCGGTTGTATACCTTTGCCGGCCGGCTATTGTCACGCCTTTGTCTGCCGGTCGCTACGAGCGGTGGCCAGCAGCCGGGTGCTACCTTGTGTAGTTGCCGGCCGGCAGTCATTGCCGGCCGGCACATGCATTTGAACCAGCATTCTGCCGCCTTATGGCTGTTAAGTAGTATACTTTAATGCTAGTTATGGTGAGTTGCCGGCCGGCACATTACCTTCTATACTGTACCAGTATTCTTCAGTATAGCATATACTGTAGGGAGAAAACTATAGTATAGTATGGTTACAACACTGTGTTTTCTAACACTTTTGTGTTGTCTTGCACAGCCCTTTGGTGTTGCCTTACAGATAAGAAAGTGAGTTCTTTCTTGTCTACTATCCGGTATTTTAAAATCATACCTTAGGTGTGAGCTACACCTGTTTCCTCTGGAAATTTTTCATTGGTTACTCTAGGACAGATTAACCATACGATTTTATTATCTGGAAGGTTGCAACAATTGACTGTGCGGGAAACACAAGTGTGTGTCTTTCCTTTCTGTTTTGTTATGCTAAACTGTGCATATCCAGTGATACGTAGTTCACTTGATACTCATGGAAATTTCTTCTCTTTACAGGAGGACCATCCGAAGTGCGGAAGTGTTTTCTGCAACGTCCGCAGCAAGAACTTCTGCGGACATGAGTTATGTAGGAGGCACGCAGCATGCGCTGTCTCCAAGGGTGATCTCCGGTATTGGGACCCTCAGGTATGTACCGTGTGCTCTAACCTGATTACTGAGGCTTTTGATTCCCCTAGGACGGCGGAATCAAGGGATATAGCATGGGAGAAGCTTCGTACTTGGGTAAGGGGCTTCCAGAAGAACACCTCTGGACCTTATCTTCCAAGTGAGAAGATGAGGGCTTACCTTTTCCCCAGGGCATCAGCTGATGCAGTGATTCCCCAGCCTCAAGAGGAGATCCCCCTAGTTCAGATCCCGGTGGATGCTGAAGTCGCGGTCGCCTTGCAGGACATCCAGTTGGACGACAGGATGTCAGACGTGTCCGAGCGTCTGGAGGAAGACCTCCTGGCAGAAGGCCAGGATGATGATCAAGCCCCAGACATTGTAGAGGAAGAGGCCGACGAGGCGTCGGCTGCTCCGGTTTAGGTCCCTGAACCTATTCCCTCAACATCGTCCGCTCTCCCAGTAGAGCTGGGACAGGCCCTCTCCTCCATTGTTGGAATGATCCAACAAATGCAGAAGGAGAATAATGAGAAGGCGGCTGCAATGGAACTGCAGATGCAGAAGCTTGCAGCATCACGTGGGCCCCAGAAGAGGCTCAACGTGAAAGACCTTCCCTTGTGCTCAGATGCTAACCCGTGGAGATATGCTGAGCACATGCCGATGACGATCGGAAAGATCGTCATGTCGGATAAGTTGGGTTCAATTCCCATAGAGGAGGTGGAATTCTGGCCCAGCAAACGGTCATATCTGGACTGTTATGTCCGTTTGAGGAAGGAACCAGCTTCAAAGGAGGAGACAGAGCCGAAGGAGGTCATAGTGATGGACCATGCTAAGGCTCAAGCTTTGCTTTCATCTTCGATGAAAGAGAGGGGCTTCACGAACCCAAAGGTGGCTGCATTGATTAAGAAGCACCCTTCCTTTGTGTCCTCTCCTGCTAGAGCCTTCCCCTTTTTGCAGAAAGGGTTTGCGTCTGTGTTAAAAGCAGTCGAGGCTGGCAAGCCATGCCCCTCATTGGAGGAGTGTAAACCCTTGTCGCTGGCCCTACCTATGGACCACAAGGACTGGAAGGACGTCCATCTTACCTTCTCAGTCGGGAAGTTGGAGGCTGATATTGCCGGACGTCAGTTCGGTGAGAACCTCCCTAAGCTGTCTGACTTTGTTTTGCGGAGGGAGCTCGAGACGAAAGAAAGACTGGCTGCCTCAATGTCTCTTCAGACCACTCTCGAGACGATGGCAAGTGACCCCAAGGTCCATGAGATGTTCATGGTAGTGGCCAAGACTCATCTGGCCACAGTGACGAAGGATCTTTACAGCATCGTCAGGGCGAGGAGAGCTTGTAGGGAGTTTGTGTTCGCCTCGGCTGCGGTGAGGCACGAGCCAAGGAAACTAATCTCCTCCAACATTTGGGGCAAAGACCTTTTCCCTAGCGAATCGGTCAAGGAGGTTGTTGATAAGGCCGCCACGGAGAATAGGAACCTTCTCCAGAAGTGGGGCCTGTCTATCAAGAGAAAGTCTTCCCCGGATGAGGGTCCCCAACCATAGAGGAAGACTAAGAGGACTAGGCTACCTTCTCGGCCAGCCAAGCCATTTAGACAGCAACAGCAACAGCAATTGCCGATGCCTTCAGTGGCCCAGATGGTGGCACAAACCCCGACCACATTCCAGTGGGTACCCCAACCCGTGTCGACACAGTCCCGGGCATTCAACCCAACGTTCGAAGGGCAGTCAACTTCCTTTCGAGCAAAGCCTAGAGGAGCAGCCAGAGGCTCGTCTAGGCGCCCCTCAAGGGGAAGGGGATTCAGGGGTGGTCGCGGTCAGGGAGGCAAGACCTCAGGACAGCAGTCCAAGTGAGATGATACCGGTAGGAGGGAGACTTCAGAATTTTCGGGATCGGTGGACCTTCGATCTCTGGGCCCACAGCCTACTCAAGAATGGACTGGGCTGGAGCTGGTACAGCACTCCACCCCCGTGCCCTCGGTTTTTCCAACACTCCACTCCCGTTCTGGAGGAGTACATCCAAGAACTGTTGGAGAAAAAAGTGATCCGAAGGGTAAAGTCCATCAAATTCCTAGGAAGGCTGTTTTGTGTTCCCAAGAAGGACTCGGAAAAACTCAGAGTCATTCTGGACTTGTCGCCACTCAACAAGTTCATAGTGAACTGCAAGTTCAAGATGCTAACACTGCAACACATAAGGACCTTACTGCCCAAGAGGGCATTTACCGTCTCCATAGATTTGTCAGACGCCTATTGGCACGTTCCAATCAATCGCCGACTCTCCCCCTACCTAGGGTTCAAGCTACAACGAAGACTATACACCTTCAGAGCCATGCCATTCGGGCTAAATATAGCCCCAAGGATCTCCACGAAGCTTGCGAGCGTAGCTCTCAAACAATTACGCATAAAGGGAATTCAGGTGGTAGCCTACCTGGACGACTGGCTGGTGTGGGCAGCATCCAAAACAGAATGCTTGCAAGCTTCCCTGCAGGTGATCCAGTTCCTAGAGTATCTAGGCTTCAAGATCAACAGAAAAAAGTCTCGACTT
Organism: Palaemon carinicauda; assembly: GCF_036898095.1. NCBI lineage: Eukaryota > Metazoa > Arthropoda > Malacostraca > Decapoda > Palaemonidae > Palaemon > Palaemon carinicauda. The sequence goes on from NC_090742.1 coordinate 111,603,580, forward strand.
TCTCCATCTCAAAAGTTCCAGTGGTTGGGAATCCACTGGGACCTAATGTCACACCAATTCTCCATCCCGGCGAAGAAAAGGAAGGAGATAGCTGGTTCTGTCAAAAGACTTCTAGATTCCGAAAGGATATCAAGACGCGAACAGGAGAGAGTACTGGGTTCTCTCCAGTTTACTTCGGTAACAGACCCGGTGCTAAGAGCACAGCTAAAGGATGCAACCGGAGTGTGGAGAAGTTATGCATCAAACGCGCGAAGAGATCTGAGAAGAACAATTCCGCTTCGTCTACGTACTCTTCTCAGGCCTTGGTCCCAAGCCAGACAGTTAAAGAAGTCGGTACTTCTTCAGCCACCTCCCCCGTCGGTGACTATTCACATAGACGCCTCGAAGGAGGGGTGGGGAGGTCACTCTCATCGGAAGAAGGCCCAAGGGACTTGGTCCAATCTATTCAGGACATTTCACATAAACTTTCTAGAAGCTATGGCAGTGCTCCTTACCTTGAAGAAAGTCTCCCCGCGTCGCTCGATCCACATAAGGTTGGTGCTGGACAGCGAGGTGGTTGTGAGATGCCTGAATCGACAAGGATCAAGGTCGCCACCTCTCAAACAGGTGATGTTGGCCATCTTCCGACTGGCGGAAAAGAAGAAGTGGTACCTGTCGGCAGTTCACCTTCAAGGAGTCCGCAATGTGACAGCGGACGATCTATCCAGGTTCACACCGATAGAGTCGGAATGGTCCCTAGACGCAGGATCGTTCTCCTTCATCTTGAGTCAAGTCCCAGAACTGCAGATAGACCTCTTTGCGACGAAAGACAACAAGAAGTTGCCCCTGTACGTGTCCCCGTACGAGGACCCCTTGGCGGAAGCAGTGGACGCGATGTCCCTCGACTGGAACAGGTGGTCCAGGATTTATCTGTTCCCTCCTCACAACCTTCTGTTGAGGGTCCTCAACAAACTGAGATCCTTCAAGGGAGTAGCGGCAATAGTAGCCCACAAGTGGCCGAACAGCGTGTGGTTCCCTCTGGCATTGGAACTACGGTTGAAGTTTCTACCACTACCAGATCCAGTTCTGACCCAGCGAGTCCAGAAGTCAACTGTCTGCGCTTCATTACAGAAAACCCGGACCCTGCCGCTCATGATTTTCTCTCCCTAGTGGTGAGAAAGCGTTTCGGGATTTTGAAAGACAGCATAGACTTCCTAGAGGATTATAAGTTCAAATCTACTAGAAGGTAATATAAGTCATCTTGGAGAAAATGGGTGGCCTTTGTCAAGGCGAAGAATCCGCAAGAGATCTCGACGGACTTCTGCTTATCTTTCTTCATCCACCTCCATGGTCAAGGGTTGGCAGCTAACACGATTTCAACGTGTGAGTCTGCTTTGACAAGACCCATTCTATATGCCTTCCAGGTCGACCTCGCTAACGAGATCTTTAATAAAGTTCCGAAAGCCTGCGCTAGGCTCAGACCTTCAGCACCTCCAAAGCCCATTTCATGGTCTTTAGATAAAGTTCTTCATTTCGCTTCACTATTGAACAATGATGAGTGTGCGTTAAAGGATTTGACCCAAAAGGTTATTTTCCTATTTGCACTCGCGTCCGGGGCCAGGGTTATGGGGATTGTAGCCCTCTCTAGAGAGGAAGGTCGTGTTCAGTTCTTGGATGGGGGAGAGCTGAACCTGTTTCCGGATCCTACGTTTCTCGCCAAGAACGAGTTACCCACCAACAGGTGGGGTCCCTGGAGAATATGCCCTCTGAAAGAAGATGCATCTCTATGTTCAGTAGAATGCCTAAAGGTCTATCTTCGTAGAACTTCAGACTTCAAGGGTGGTCAACTATTCAGGGGAGAAACATCTGGCTCAAATTTATCACTGAAACAACTCAGGGCGAAAATCACATATTTTATTTGCAGAGCGGATCCTGACAGTACACCCGCAGGTTACTATCCGAGGAAAGTTGCCTCATCCTTAAATTTCTTTAATTGTATGGATTTTGAACATCTTCGTTCATACACTGGCTGGAAGTCTTCCAGAGTGTTCTTTCGTCACTATGCGAAGCAAGTGGAGCAAATAAAAAGGTCTGTGGTAGCAGTGGATTGCGTCGTTAACCCTGCTGTTTAACTCTGCGAGGAACAGTGGATTTGATTGGGACGATTAATTCCAGGGTGAGTGTGTAGTTACATACTGTGCTACAAACTAAGTGTGAGGGCACCGGGTTGCCCACGTTGACTGTTCCACTTTTAAAGGTGAACTTAGCATAAGTGCAGACATGTGTGCCGAGCGTTTCTAACGCTAATGTGATTGATTAGTAATACAGACTTTTATAACTTTGATACCTCGATATGTTAAAACTGGCACTAATGTTTTTTCTTTCAGATAAACAAGTTTCTGTTTACTATCATGCTTATGCTTAAATTGTTGGTTATCCTCCTCTTATATATATATATATATACATATATATATATATATATATATATATATATATATATATATATATATATATATATATATATATATATATATATATATATATATATATATATATATATATATATATATATATATATAATTGTTGTTAACCTGTTTATTTATTGTCTGTCAATAAACTTGTTCTTGAGAACCTTGCGTCTCCTTCACCTGTGTCAATTTATTGATAATAATTGAGCATTCATTCTATGTATATTTATCTGGGATAATTCTAATAGATTGTTCCTTTATGCAAGCTAATTTTGCATTGGTTTATGCTTTCCCTTAGCGGGAGGACTCCATCCCCTAAGGGGACGGTGGCGGATATACAAGTTTCCTCCTACGCGGATATAAACCTTTGTCCAATACAGTATTGAACGGGTCGATATTTCATATTGACGCAGTGGTTCTTTACAAACTATGCTTTACATAATATAGAGTGAGACCACTATATTGGCTTGCCTGTTATTCATACATAGGTATATGTACTCTTCGAGACTTTTCCAGAGTCTAGTAGGACTCTTCCCTGTAGGGGGCAGGAAGCTCTAACATGGTTTATGGTTAGTTGAAAAGATGTATAACGGTAACATCTTAGGTCTCTAGGTCTAGTCGACCGGGGAAATACCTCTGGGGAGTACGGCACGTTTTGAGAATCCACAGATACAGTAATGCTCTGGTATACTTCCATCAGGACGACATGGCTTGAGCCCAAAAAACGGATTTT
>NC_090742.1:111611759-111616759 GCF_036898095.1 Palaemon carinicauda
TCAGGTCGATTCCAACCATGCCACGAGAGGCCATAAAAGATGTCGGAACCTAACTGCTAATCGGCGGTTCAGGATTTACCTGGCGAGACATCAGTCTCTTACCAGCGAGTTTTCCCCGACTTCCCGGCCCACCACGTGCACAATTGATAGTAATTCATTTAAATTACCTCTAATGAGTCAATATGAATAAATATCAACACAACATCGCGCTCAAATAGAAATGAATTTTTAGCTCATACTTGGGATCGAAGCTAGCCCCTTCTAATGAAAGGTCAGGTCGATTCCAACCATGCCACGAGAGGCCATAAAAGAAGTCAGAACCTAACTGCTAATCTGCGGTTCAGGATTTACCTGACGAGACATCAGTCTCTTACCAGCGAGTTTTCCCCGACTTCCCGGCCCACAACGTGACACAATTGATAGTAATTCATTCAAATTACCTGTAATGAGTCAATATGGATAAATATCAACACAACATCGTGCTCAAATAGAAATAAATTTCTAGCTCATACTTGGGATCGAACGCTAGCCCCTTCTAATGAAAGGTCAGGTGGCATGGTGTTGTGTTGATATTTATCCATATTGACTCATTACGGGTAACTTGAATGAATTACTATCAATTCTCAACTTTATCTGATAAAAATATTAATTCCTAATAAGGAAACGATCGTCGGGCAATTTACTAATTGCCAATTCTCTAGTCTCTAATATCCTAGCACACTTTTTTGACACACGTGTTCGTCAAATAATTGATCATATTAGATAGGAGAATGTGCCTCTGATGCCATCTATTGGCGGTAAAGTAAAACTCGTAACGATATGCTGGGGAAGCTGTGTTATTATGCCTTTCGGAATTTACCAATATTGTTATTCTACGTAGTTTTTACTAACAATACATGTCCTACCATGAAACATATTAATTATGTTTAAGTTTCATGAAAGGGAAATTGAAAATTAGATCAAATAACTTTGTAATTATTTGATTATCTGGCACCTCCCCTGACCCCCGAATGTAATTGAACTAACGATTGTTTGCTGAGGGAATATTTGTGGGGTATTTATTGTGAAATTTGTAATTTCCTAAGAATTAAGCTGTGACCAGACAACATTGAACATAAAGTTCATGTGCGTCTCTTTTATAGTAATTTTCTGCCCAAATAGCAACAAAAATTAAGTAATAAAATTTAAAATGAATGGATAATGGAGATAATTAGCAATTTGGTACTTGACTGCTGAGCCCTATATTGGCTATGAAAATAAACAATGTGTAGAGCTCTTTAATCCTTGCTTTCTGTAACCTTCCATGACGTCATTTGGGTTTAAAAATGGCCTAAAAGAGCCTACTTAATTTGAACTGCGTATGATTTATACCTGTCACACATATTTCCACAGAAATATCAATCTATCACTCACCCTTTTCCAATTGGATAGAATCATTCACACGCATGGATTAAGGGGTGTGTGCTGCCATTTGTTTTACAAGTATTAGAAACAAATGTAGAGAAGTATGTGATTACTAAAAACATACTTTCATGGTAATTTTTTTTTTCTAATTAATGCATCAATAGTTTATAATTCAATTTTTTTCAGAGTTATGTTAATTGTGTGTAAAATGCAGATAAAGTGAATATGTATTACAATATTATATAGAGCAGATCCAAATATTCTAAAAGCAAAGAGTTGAACTCCGGCATAAAACCAAAAACCACAAATTTAATCCAAATATATCCATGTCCACAGCAAATACGTTGATAGCTAATCATAAGTCCAATTACGGCAGGGTAGGGTGGGAGTTACGTTTGAAAAGGCCCTGACGGTTGTTGGTCTGGAAGCTTCCCAGAAATAATTTTACGTGGAAACACCTTAGATGCGATTTCCTGTTAAAAAACAGCAGATTGCAAATACAACAGAATCACAAACACACACACACACACACACACACACATATATATATATATATATATATGTATATATATATACATGTGTGCGTGTAAAAGGAGAATAATTTCTTACTCTAACATGAAAAAGAATGTTAACAAAAACCTTTTATTCGAGATTATTTTTGAATGATAATTCTTATGAAGAATGCGTTACTATATTTATGCATTTTATTATATTTCAATCTTTCCTGAAGCAAAAGATATAAAAGCAAAGAATTTAGGGGTGGCCCTATAGCACAACCCCCCCCCCCCCCCCCCACTCCTACTCGTCCCTACTCCTACACCCCTGAAGCATTAGCTGTTAGCTAGCTAACCAAACATAGTAGGGAATAGTTTTAGATAACTAAGTATTAATATATGAGTAGCATAAATAGTGGTTTAGCCACAATAGTATTTCGATAAAGCTACAATTTTTTTATGAACTTTTAATATTACAATAATGATTCAGCACTTTTAATATAGTGATGTAAACTGTAGTTAGATGGTTAACGTGAATGAAATAAATGATTTATTCATTGTACTTTTAAGTTGACCTAGCCTTCCACCAGCTCCATTCTTCCTCTTGCAACAATCTATAATCTCTTGTTCTACAGCTATAGAATACCATCATTGGTCGTTTCGCTTAGCTGGTCTGACTCTAAACGTCTGAACCCACAGGATCATACTAAACTTTTCAATCTCTTTAATACCGTACTACACTTTATGAGCCATTCTTAGCTAGCCTAAGGTGTTCTCATTCTAAATATCTAATATCTTGCTGTAATTAATAGCACATGGGTACAAATATTAGTAATAGAGATCATTATATTTAAAACTATTAAAAATGATGATTTTGATTATAACCTTGTACTGTAGTATTGCTAGAATTTATAGCTACTAAAAGTAAGGCAATCCAAAACACTAAGTAAAGGAAAGGAATAACATATTTTCTAAAAATCTACTCAATGTCAGTTTATTATTTCTTAATAAGAATTTGAAACACAATGATGCCTTATAGCCCTCTAGATAGGCAACTTAGATAAATTTAATGAGATATTGAAGTCGATAGCCTATTAACTATGATATTCCATTTTGTTGAAATAAACATTATTGTTGCTGTATAGAGGAAGTATTGTAGCTACGACGTATTTAAGACAGGTGATTAACCACTTTTTAAGACTAAAAATAGCTTTGATAAATAGAAAGGAAGAAGTGACTGAAAGTGAAAAAAAAAGATACTCTGGTTACATGAGCAGGTAGTGTTTTAGTAAAATTAATGCAGATTTCCCTGGATATTGAGTGACCTTCAGATAAATTAGAAATAGAAAATGCGAGAAAATCCGTTAGAATGGTAGACAATAATATTATAATCTCTAAGCCTGTTGATAGTCTACAATGACTCTACACTATGCAGTACTGAAATAAAGATCGTTTATATTGAATAAAAATTTACGTAAAGATAGTGGCTGGTGTAGATATCTTATATCTTCTCCGATGGACTGCGCATTGGAGGGACAATAAGAATTATTCTTGAGAATCTTAACAACAATTAAGTAAATCATCTTATAAAACATGAGAACGTTTTTTTATTCTATCGAGACTTCAGCAGTAATGAAAGCCCTTCAAAGACAAGGGAAGATGATTTACTTAATGGATTGCAGTTAGTAAGGTTTGTGCGTATTTCAAGGAAATGGCTATCCTTCAAATCATTCAAAATTAAAATGAAAAGTTTCAACATATATTGTCTCAACGAGATATCTAATGTTTGCTCTACCCTAACCTATTATTACAGTGCTTAGTCAAAATTTACGTTAACTAACTTAAACATATCGAGAAAACAAAAGCAAACTATAAGAACACACCATAGGCTCTAAGAAGAAATATTGCAGTGTACTGATTCTACAAAAAAAAAGACTATATTTTAATTTTTTTAGCTGATACGATAGGGAAAGAAGAATGATGGTAGTTAGCAAACTAACCATGGTTGGGATTAATTTGGAAAGTTAAGTAAGAAATAGCCTAGATAATGGTACATTTACTTCAACTGATAATATATCTTCTGGCAGAGAGGGTCGAATCTAGGGTCAGTTGAAGTCAAGTATAAAAAAGGGTTCTACTGAAGGAGAAGGTAGCGAAAGTGTTGTCATTATTGATTGATAGTTTCTTTTAAGATGAGTTGCATTCAAATTATTAGAATCTTTCATGCAGATTTGTTTAATATGAGAGAGAGGAGAGAGAGAGAGAGAGAGAGAGAAGAGAGAGAGAGAGAGAGAGAGAGAGAGAGAGAGAGAGAGAAATTCAATGGGAAATATGATAATCAAGACTGCAGCAAAGAAAATCTATTATTTGTTGTTTCAGTAATCTGTAACACTGATGTACACCGATGTTTATTCCCTACCCTCGTATCTGCAGTCATTTCTTTTCCTTTTTGAGAATAATGACACAATTAATATAAAAGAATAAGATATAATTGCCTTTTTATACTAAAAGAAACATGAAGAGAGGCAAGTTAAGTATAGGTAGATCCTGAGTAAAGGAAATGACGTAGGTAACTCGTGGTGCTATGTATAACGGATATGGGTTATGAAAAGGATTTGGTTTAAAGATTTACCTATTTTTGTTCGCTAGTCATTCACATCAATATACAGTATATTCTGATAATCAAATGAGATTCTCTGCTCGTTTGTTTCTTATGTTACGACATAATGTTAGAATTCAATGAATAATATGATTATTTGCATTTTTTTTTTTAAGTTTATATATAAAAGATCTAATTTTTGTTGCTGATCTTAAATATTTTATTTTGATTGTTCATTACTTCTCTTGTAGTTTATTTTCATGTGTCTTTCCTTCACTGGGCTATTATTCCTTTTAGAGCCCTTGGGCTTATAGGATCTTGCTTTTCCAACTTGGGTTGCAGCTTAGCTTGTAATAATAATAATAATAATAATAATAATAATAATAATAACAATAATAATATTATTATTATTATTATTATTATTATTATTATTATTATTATTATTATTATTATCATTATTATTATTATAATCCTAAACCTAGCAGACACTCAGATTGCCCTTG
>NC_090742.1:111621759-111625314 GCF_036898095.1 Palaemon carinicauda
GTTCTCTAGTCTTGGGTAGTGCCATAGCCTCTGTACCATGGCCTTTCACCGTCTAGGGTTAGAGTTCTCTTGCTTGAGGGTACACTCGAGCACACTCTCCTACCTTATTTCTCTTCCTCTTGTTTTGTTAAAGTTTTTCTAGTTTATATAGGAGATATTTATTGTTGTTACTCTTCTTAGAATATTTTATTTTCCTTTTTTCTTTTCCGCACTGAGCTATTTTCCCTGTTGGAGCCCCTGGGCTTATAGCATACTGCTTTTCCAACTAGGGTTGTAGCTTAGTAAGTAATAATAATAATAATAATAATAATCTCAATGGTCTATTATTCTCTTTTGGAGCCCTTGGGTTTATACTGTAGCGTCCTGCTTTTCCAACTTGAGTTGTAGCCTAAATAATAATAATAATAATAATAATAATAATAATAATAATAATAATAATAATAATAATAATAATAATAATAGCAGAATCGGCTCTCGTACAGAAAATTTACGGTATCAAATATTACTGATTGGATTATGAAAATAATTAGAAATATGTAATCTCACAACATACTAAACCAGAAAGTCTTCTTAGATTTTGCTCACTCTTTAATTCACCCTCCGAATCTTGATGGGAATAAAACTCCTTTAATTTTGCCAGTTTTTATACAAGTGCAGCGGAATATAATGTTTATTATGCATATTAAAGGTTCAATTAATGGTACCGCATAAGTATACCAAATCAAGTAAGACCCATAGTCTGGAAATTTTATAAAAAGGAAGATATTTTATACTCTTGATATAATGAAATAAGAGGAAACATACCGAACATTGAATAGAAAACTTTCCTCCTAAGAAAAGTAATATTTTCAATCAACGAAAAGTCTTGTTTTTCGTGACGACGTCCATTTGTCTTACAAGTTTCTCTTGTAGCCTCGAGCAACGTCCAAAATATGGAGCTCTTTTTGCAGTGGACGTGAGGCCGTAGCATGAGGCGAGATGCAACAAGTTGCCTATATTATATGTATTATGTTTGTCCATTCCGGAGGACCCCGGCCTTGCCAAATATTCAATAGTATGATCCAGTTCTTTTTAACGAAAAAGAACTGTTTAATAATTTTTCTTATTTCCTTCGTCAGAATTGAATATTTTGCGAAGGGTATAGTGTATATTCAACCTTGTCTATTTGTTAGCTTATTTATCTATTTATTTGTTTGTGAGCAAACTTACACCAAAATTACTGTACCGATTTTGACCAAAATTGTTAATCATATTGGGCATGACCCAGTGATGAATCTATAACATTTTGGATAGAGTACATCGAAGCACAAGAAAATGGCAAATATTTTGTTAGTTTAGTTTTATTTGTGAACAACATTACACAAGAGTTACGGAACCCATTTCAACAAAATTTGGTGGACATTTGGGGTATGACCCAAGGACAACTCCAGTGAATTTTGAATAAAATACCTCGAAATTCAATTACGTAGTGGAGTTAAGAGGCGAAGGCATGCTCTCTACTGAGTGCCCTTCTAGTTTATTACCTCCGTCAACGAAGTTGAGGTTATCGCACCTGTTTGTCTGTTCGTTTGTTTGTGAATAACATCCTTCCCACAATTTTACTCATAGATAATAAAACTTGCAGGGATTAATTGTTGTGCAGAGACTTAAAAATTATTCAATTCTGAAAGCCCTAAGTCAAATGTCAAGTTCAAGGTCGAGCAAAAGGTCAACCGAATTAAAGCTAACCTCGAGAAATAAGCTGCCGTGGTGGAGGTCTGCACTCTCAGGATACTTTTATTGTGTTGTGTTTTATGGAATAGACTAATTATCTCACTATCTATCTTCAGATATATATTATCCCAATAGATCTCTTTCGACGCTGCTAATCAGGAGGATCTTGTTTTCAAACTTAAGCAGATGGAAGTTGGTGCGCTCTCTCTTAGTAATATTATCCAATTCTAAACTAATTACAATATAATAGCCTTAAAAGTATTGATAAAAACATATATAAGTAGAATTTTAAAAGGCATAGAAAACGATAATCAAGATATCTTAAAAAGTCAGGAGAAAAACAAAATATCATAGAACAGCATCAAAATTACAGGTAAAATATATGTTTTTAAAACACTAAAGAACATAGAACATCATAACAGAAAAATCCGAATAAAAGCTAGATGCATTACAAAAGCTTTAAAATTATTAGAACAAATATGCATTTTTTAAACATTAAAAATCATAGAAAATCATGCTAAAAAAAGTCAGACTAAAAACTAAATACATTATTAGAAGTTTAAAAGATTTAATAGAAGTATAATTGTTTAAAGCATTAAGTGCATAAAAAGCACACTAAAAATTCTAAAAAGGTCAAAGCGAAAATAAAACCAATAGATTACTGTCGCTTTGAAATATTGATACAAATACAGTATATGCAGCTGAAACATTAAGAGAGAGAGAGAGAGAGAGAGAGAGAGAGAGAGAGAGAGCGAGAGAGAGAGAGAGAGAGAGAGAGAGAGAGAGAGAACACTACTATGACAGTGATCTATGATATTCTTCTTCCTCATAAGTATCATAATACATATCAGCAGCGTAAGAATGGTGGTGATATACTGTGGAAATTACCGAAAGTTATGTTGTTCCTACGACCGACATATCTCAACATAGGACTCTGTCTATCAGATGGTTCTCACTGAGGGTGATTTGCATATACTCCCTCATGAGTTTTACTCATTCTCGCGATCTATTAGTAACAACAACACCAACAAAACCAACAACAATAATAATAATAATAATAAAAATAATAATAATAATAATAATAATAATAATAATAATAATAATAATAATAATAATAATAATAATAATAATAATAAACAGGCTAAACTACTCTGGGACTACAGTATAAGGACGGACAGGGTGATCCAATACATCGATCAGATGTCATTCTGGTCGATAAGGCAACCAAACAGGTATCACTCATAGATGTCGCAGCACCCTGGGACTCAAGAGTGGAAGATAAGGGGAGAGAAAAAATAGAAAAGTGCCAAGACTTACAAATTGAATTGAGAAGGATATGGAATATCCTGGAGGAGGTGGTACTAGGGACCATACCTAAATCATTGAAAAGGAATCTTGAGAATGTAGGAGCGGATATAGCCCCAGGACTTGTGCAAAAGAGAGTGCTACTTGAAACAGCATATATAGTGAGGAAAGAGATAAATTCCTAAGGAATCTGGATGTACCCCGGAACCGCACACTATAACCACCAGCCTCCGCCCCCCCCCCAAAAAAAAAATAAAAATAAAAGGATAATAACTATGTAAATACTCTGAGACAAACTAAGTAGTCCTATAATAACACCTTAAAACCTCGAATGAAAGGGGAAGCATTCTTAACTAAAACTAAACAGTTTGTAAAGTTGTGAAAACTTCAGTCACTGAAGAATCCACATTAATATTTGAATGACAAAAGATTTTTCTGTTAAGCCTCCACCCCAAAGGGAAAAAGAGACATATTGGAACTGTTCTTAATCAAAAGATGAAACTTCCAGCTATTGCTTTTATTTTTAAGAGGATGACT
>NC_090742.1:111630814-111635814 GCF_036898095.1 Palaemon carinicauda
CCTTTGGGTTTATGTTTAAAGATACCTTTTCTGTGTTCTTTCTTATTCAACATCTACCTGAGTTTTTTCATCTCTCTGTTTCCTTAGATATTACAATCTCCCATAGTATCTACTTTTTATTTACCTCATTTGCTGGAGAGAAATGGATCCTGTTTATATTTTCCTAGATCCATAGCACAAATATTCTTATCGTTGCTAGAGAGAGAGAGAGAGAGAGAGAGAGAGAGAGAGAGAGAGAGAGAGAGAGATCCAAGCCAAACAATATCATGGCAGTAATTCCGAACATTACTCTTCCTTCTTGGAATCACAGCAAATGTCATTAACTGAAGGAAGGTAGTGATACCCAGTGGAGTTTATCAGAAGCTGTGTTGCCCAGACTACCAGCTATGCGCAACACGGTTCTCCGTCAAACAAATAGTTCTCAAATACATGTAGATCGGTCGCTTCCTCTCCAACAGGTCTCCATCCGCTCCCAAACTTCATGCTATATCTCCAGATGCTGAGGGAGAATATTATTATTAATAACAACAACAATAATAATAATAATAATAATAATAATAATAATAATAATAATAATAATAATAATAATAATAATAATAATAATAATAATAATAATTACCTTATTCCACAAAAATATGGGTATTCAGTTGCATGGAGAATGTATTTACATTAAAAGGTTCTTATATATTAATGGCCTTTAAAATACATCAAAGATGGCATTGTACAACGATCTAAAATCCATTAATTATATAGCTACTCTTTCGATCGTGAGAACCTTGCGAATATGTTTTATACATTTCCAGTGAATGAACTGAATAGCTCCGTCATATAAACGCACAACTGAATACTTCAATAGGTTTTTAATGGTTTGATATTGATTTTTAAGTAAAAATATGTACATTTATCCGTAAACCACTGACGACCATAATAGCTTAACTGAGTCATCAAATTAACGTGATTACAGATTTTTGGCACATTTCTCCTTGTGATCAAACTCTTCCCTTACGAAAAGAAATAGACTATGGGATATATATATATATATATATATATATATATATATATAAAAGTATGTCCACCTATGTATATCTATCTATCTATCTATCTATCTATCTATCTATCTATATATATATATATATATATATATATATATATATATATATTATATATATATATATATATATACAGTATATATATATATATATATATATATATATATATATATATATAATATATATATATATATATATATATATACATGAGTATGTATGCACATATATATATATATATATATATATATATATATATATGTGTGTGTGTGTGTGTGTGTGTGTGTTGTGCACGTATGTACGTATGTATGTATGTATGTAAAAATATATATATATATATATATATATATATATATATATATATATATATATATGTGTATGTGTGTGTGTGTGTGTGTGTGTGTATATATATATATATATTGTACCAACCGTGTGTCACACGATCGTACATAATTCATTTTGTATATATTATGCTCTTATATTCGCTCTTCCCTCGCACTAAAAAGAACCAGAATAAACATGTCTGCATTTCCCCTATGTAACATTGTCTGTCTTTCGAACATGAAATTTCCTGTTGCCTTGAGGTTTTGTATATAAAGGAGAGTGTTCTATAGTAAATTAACTCAGTTGCTTTCATACTGCCTTTGAGTTCACAACCTTCTCTCGGACCGTCACATTGGTGACCCCGGAAGTCGACTCGCTCCCACCGCCTTCCACCCCCAAACCCCTCGCCCCTCCATCGTTGGTACTATGGCGGACTCCACAGAAGTTGGCGCTGCGGCTGCCCCATTGAAACTTTCATCGTTAGCCAGCGGAGAGGCATTTGCTTGGTTTCAGCGCACAGAAGTCCAGTTTCGCATCAAGGGCATGACTCGCTTAACCACCAAAGCAGATTATGTTCTCGCGGCGATACCCGAGGACACCTCTCCGGAAATATCCGACTCCTTTTGTGAACAAGGAGACACCCTAATAGCGTATGACGCCCTTAAAACATACCTTCTGCAGCAGTACTCGCCGTCGCCAGCCGCCCGTATAGCAAAGCTTTTTCAGCTCTCGTAACAACTGTTAGGGGACCAAAGGGCTTTGCTTGCCCTCAGGGAAATGACCAGTATAGCTCGCCTTCAACCTTCCGCAGACGGCTCTCCTCGTGAGGTGAACCTACTTCGTGCCCTTTGGATACGCCGTTTACCCGGACCTATACGCGCTGCCATACCCGATGTCGATAGTTTACCCATAAAGGACTTGATGACCAAAGCCGACACCCTTATGGACAGTCACTTTAAGACCTCCATCAACGCCTCCACTCCCGACAAAGAGGATGCCTATTCAACGTCAACCGAAGCTGACATGAATGCCGTAGGACATACACGCCTACCCTGTGACGTGCTGAAGCGGCAACAAAGCCACCCACCACCCACCAATCGCTCCCGCCCCAACAAATGACTTCTACAGCCACTTACTACCTCCCATCCGCCGCAGTTTTGCAACTACCACTTCAGATTCGGGGCAACCGCGAAGGAATGTGCCAAGGATTTTCAGTGGCCAGAAAACGTGTTAGTAGGCCATCGCTCGTGGCGGTGGCCTCTCGTGTTTCTAATCTTTTCTTTTTACATGATACTGGAACGGGCATGCATTTTTTGGTAGACACGGGTGCTTGTCGTTCTCTTTTGCCAAGGAAACTCTTCATGACACGATGTAGTCTGTCTACATCTGCCGACGTCCGCTTGGTAGCGGCCAACGGATATGCGATACCCACCTACGGTTACGAGAACCTCACATTATCGTTCGGAAACGGTAAATTCAATTGGAAGTTTCTCGTTGCTGACGTCACATTGCCAATCCTCGGTGCGGATTTCCTTTTTCATTTCCACCTTCTGGTCGATGTCGCCCACCGACGATTGGTCAACACAGACTCGTACTTGTCGACACCTCTTCAACCCGGCCCCTCTAACCTCGCTCTCCACATTAGCACACCCACGGATGCCTACGCTCACCTCCTCACGTTGTACCCGGAAGTTTTCCGTCCAGAACTTCGCCAAACGCCCAAGGTTCCTGCCAAGAACGGTATTTATCACCATATCAAGACGACGGGACCCCCAGTCATCGCAAAATTCAGACGTCTGGCACCAGAATGATTGGCAGCCGCCAAACAGACGTTCGCCGAAATGGAGGAAATGGGCCTTTGTCAAAAGGCCTCCAGCCCATGGTCGTCACCCTTACACATCGTTCTGAAGAAAGACGGCTCCCTCCGTCCATAAGGGGATTACAGGCGCCTGAACATGCAAACAGAACCGGATCACTATCCCCTTCCAAACATTGCCGACGTGACCTACCTGCACAGAGCAAAGGTTTTCTCTACGCTCGACCTCCTGAAGGGGTATTATCAGGTGCCTATGAACCCAGAAGACATCCCCAAGACTGCCATCACCACTCTGTTTGGTACATACACCTTCAATTACTCCTGTTTGGACCTTCGTAATGCTGGGGCCACGTTTCAACGTCTCATGGATGGCATCTTAGGGAATCTCCCTTTCTGTGTATGTTATGTGGACGACATACTTGTGTTCTCCTCCTCAAAAGAGGAACACCTCCATCACCTGCGGATCGTGCTCAACCGCCTTCAACAAAACGGCCTTGTAGTCCGGTACGACAAGTGTACCTTTGGCGCCAACGAAGTGTCGTTCTTGGGGTACAGCATCACTCCTGAAGGAGTCCATCCCCTCCCTGAGAAGGTAGCAGCCATTCAGAACTTCCCAGCGCCCTCGACCGTCAAAGCTCTGCAGGAATTCTTAGACATGATCAACTATTATCACCGTTTTCTGCCAGCCATTGCCGCCACTCTTGCTCCCCTCTACGCCTCCCCCAAGGGCAAGCCAAACGACCTGAAGTGGGGTCCCCTTCAAGAAGCAGCCTTCTGTAATGCAGAGAAGGCCCTATCAACTGCTGCGGCTCTCACTTTTCCTATCCCACATGGCCCTCTCCTTCTCTCCACCGATGTCAGTGACGTCGCTATTGGTGCAGTGCTCGAGCAGGTGGTCAACGGCTCGCCCCGCACATTGGCCTTCTTCAGCAGAAAACTGTCCAAGGCAGAATCGGGTTATTCTACCTTCGATCGAGAATTGCTGGCGGTGCACTTGGCTGTCCGTCACTTTCGCCATTTCTTAGAAGGTACGCCCTTCCTCAATCGCACAGACCACATGCCTCTGGTGCATGCCTTTACTCGACAGTCTGATGCCTGGTCCCCCCTGCAACGCCGACATCTCTCCCCCGTGGCTGAATACAATTGCACCCTTCAATACGTCCCTGGGAAAGTGAATCCCGTTGCCAATGCCCTGTCAAGAAACACGTTGGCTGCCGTTCAACTGGGATTGGATTACAATGCCCTGGCTGAAGCCCAACGACAGGATCCAGAGTATCAAGCATGTAGGACATCCTTTACGTCCCACCGTTGGGAAGACTTCCCCCTCGAAGACTCCAACACCACCCTCCATTGTGACGTCAGTACTGGTAGACCGCGACCTTGGATTCCTGGTCCCATGCGCCGGCAGGTGTTTGATTTCATTCACAGCCTCTCACATCCCTCGTGCCGTTTTACTGCACAGCTGCTGAAGGCAAAGTTCATCTGGCACAGCATTTCTAAGGATGCTAAGGATTGGGTCCGCGCCTGTAGTTCTTGTCAAACATTCAAAGTACATCGACAGACGGATTCGAGAGTGGGAACCTTTCCTCAACCTCAGCGTCATTTCACACACATTCACTTCGATGTTGTAGGCCCCCTACCCACATCATAAGGACATCGTTACCTGTTTACCGTCATCGACTGCTCCAGTCGTTGGCCTGAAGCCATTCCCATTGAAACTGCAACGTCTGCCTCATGTACATCTGCCTTACTCTCTGGATGGATTGCAAGATTTGGTATCCCTGAGCATATTACTTTTGACAGAGGAACCACTT
>NC_090742.1:111653314-111673314 GCF_036898095.1 Palaemon carinicauda
TTAGATTGTCATTAATATTCATGCCAAGATATTTACATGACTTAACGACTTCCAACCTGACGTCATTAATATAGAGTGACGGTTCACTAAATGACATAAAATTCCAGGGCTTTATAACAAGAACTTTGGTCTTGTCAGGATTGGCTTCAAGATAATGGTACTTCAAATATTCCATACTTTTATCTATGAGTATCTGCAACGCTTTTAAAGATGGGGCTAAAAGTATTATATCATCTGCATAAAAGATATGATTCACCTTAACCTCTCCCACTGTGCAACCACCTTCCCTGCTGAGGACCTTTGTACTTAAGTCATCCACATATACGGCAAACAGAAGTGCTGATAGAACACTACCCTGTCTAATACCACAACTGGGTTTAAAAGGAGAGGAAAGACTTTCGCCCCACATTACTCTAAAGTCCTGAGTATTGTACCAGTACTGTAGCAGTGCTATAATGTAAAATGGCACATGTCTTATCTTTAAAATTTGAAATAATCTCTCATGACACACTCTATCGAAAGCCTTGGACATATCCATTGCGCATACAAAAACTGGAGTGTTTTTTGACCTATAAAACTGGCATGTTTGTTTAAAAAGAAAAAGGGCCATATCAGTGCTGTGTTTAGTTTTGTAAGCAAATTGATTATCGGAAGTTGTTAACAAGTCTTTGCATCTTTGTAGGATGATGCATTCAAATAGCTTAGAAATAATAGAGGCAAGTGCTATTGGACGATAGTTATTCTTATCAGAGAGAGACTTATGGTGATCTTTAACTAAATTCAGAATTTTTATTTCAGTCAGATTTTTGGATACGAAGTGATGTCTGCACAAACAAGTGAACAAAAGTGACAGATGCACATACAGAGTTGGATGGGCATATCTTAAATGATTCCTTGTGATTCCATCCAGGCCCGGGGCACTATTTAACGAAAGGGATTTTAAAGCATCTTGAACGTCTTTAACGGAAACAATTGGTATGTTGCTTTCTTCGTCTTCATTTTCCATCGATAAAGACATTTTTAGATGGTTCGTGCCTTCCATAATATGAGCATAATGATTCTTCCAACCTTCTGCTATGTTTGACTCTCCCCTTATTCCATCAACACTAACCGGTAGTTTGGTAGTTTTCTTTCTTATTTTGTTTATTGTTTTCCAAGGATTTCTCCTGCTCATATCTCTAGTGATTTTTTCCTTTGTTGTTTTGTTTACCGTCTTCTTGCAGACTTTGAGTGCCTTTTTAAAATTTCGTTTAGACAGGACCATCTCATCGTATTGCACACCCGATCTCGGCATTCCCATTTCCTTCCATAATAAATAGTTTTGTCTGGCTGTAACGTGGTGTAATTTGACGTTTTCATTCCAGCCTGGTATTCCATGACTTTTATGTACCTTTCCGGTATTTTTTTGTATCCCCACTCTTAATCAATGCCCCAACAAGATCGACAGCAAAAGTTTCTGTCTCTGCATCCCCTTGTTCTACAGACAATTGCCTCAACTGGAAGCTCTATTCCTTTTAGTGTCTTCTCGCTTCGAACTTTATATTCATCATTATTTCTAATCTCGTAAGTTATTCTGCGATTATTGGTCCCTCCTACTCTGTATGCTGAAAAATCTTGTACACAAAGTTTAAAACCCAGAGGCTTGTGGTCTGAGCCTATCTCCTCGTAAAAAACCTTAAAACATCGAAGTGCACTCAAGAGGGAGTCAGGGCACACGACATGGTCCAGCCACCTCGTGTGACCCATAGCATCGCTTACCCATGTATGGGTATCCTGTGGTAATGAGGTGATGTCGGCTGCACAGCAGTCGTATTCATCACACCACCCAAATAATTCTGCACCAAATTCAGATGAAATGTGAGCGTTAAAATCACCTACAGCAATAACATGATCATTCTGATGTTCTTCAAATAGACATTTCATTTTCCCTAATTTATTTAAGTATTCCTCAGTAATAGAACCGTTATAATAGGGCATATAACAATTGATAACCCTTATCGTGCTACCACCCACACTAATATCTATACATAAAAAGCGTTCATCTCTTGTGGGTATTTTCCTGACATACGGAGAGATCTTCTCATGAACTAAAAAAGCTAGTCCCCCACATGGACTTCCTCTCACCAGAGCTTGACTTAGGTCTACTGGTGACGACGATATGGAATCAAACTTAATATCAATATTGTTTAAAAAGTTGTCTCCTGTTGTGGCAAAAATGTTTCTTGCAACGCTATTGTCTTATAGTTATTACATAAATTTTTTACAACGTGGACATTTTTCCTGACAGATCTACAGTTAAAAGTTGCTATATTAATTGAAGCCATGATTAATTTCTTTTTTCGTACCATTTCCTTACCATTACGCCTTTTGGCCAATTAACAGACTGGAAAAGGTTAGTTACTATTAGTTTTTATTATTATTATTATTATTATTATTATTATTATTATTGTTGTTATTATTATTATTATTATTATTACAATCTAAGCTGCAACCCTAGTTGGAAAAGCAAGATCCTATAAGCTCAAGGGCTCTAACAGGAATAATAGCCCAGTGAAGGAAGGACACATGAAAATAAACTACAAGAGAAGTAAAGAACAATCAAAATAAGATATTCAAGACAAGCAACATTAAATTAGATCTTTCATATATAAACTTTAAAAACAAATTCAAATAATCATATTATTCATTAAATTCTAACATTCTGTCGTAACATAAGAAACAAATAAACGAGCAGAGAATCTCATTTGATTATCAGAATATTTATCGATGTGAATGATTAGCGAACAAAAATAGGTAAATCTGTAAACCACATCCTTTTCATGACTCATATCCGTTATACATAGCACCACAAATTACCTACGTCATTACCTTTACCCAGGGTCTGCCTTTACTTAACTTGCCTCTCTTCATTTTTCTTTAGTATAAAAACGCAATGAAAATTATTTTTTTATATTAATTGTGTCATTATTCTCAAGAAGGAAATGAAATGACTGCAGATACGTGACAAGGGAATAAACATGGGTGTACATCAGTGTTACAGAATACCGAAAGAACAATTTATACATTTTCTTTGCTGCAGTCTCGATTATTATATTTCCCATTGAATTTTGTTTATCTGATGATACTTTCTTGCAAAAAAAAAAAAATTTAAAGTTTGGACACATTCTTACAAATATAACGAAGCCTCTATCTAGACTTTCTGACTTTCTTACTAAATACGACTGGATCTCTCTCTCTCTCTCTCTCTCTCTCTCTCTCTCTCTCTCTCTCTCTCTCTCTCTCTCTCTCTCTTTCATATTAAACAAATCTGCATGAACGATTCTAATCATTTGAATGCAACTCATCTTAAAAGAAACTATCAATCAATAATGACAACACTTTCGCTACCTTCTCCCTAAGTAGAACCCTTTTTGATGCTTGACTGACCCTAGATTCGACCCTCTCTGCCAGGAGATATACTATCAGTTGAAGTAAATGTACCATGATCTAGGCTATTTCTTACTTAACTTTCCAAACTAATCTCAACCATGGTCAGTTTGCTAAGTGCCATCATTCTTCTTTCACTATCGTATCAGCTAAAAAAAAAAAAAAAAATAGTATTTTTTGTAGAATCATTAAACTGCAATATTTCTTCTCAGAGCCTATGATGGTGCTCTTATAGTGTGCTTCTGTTTTCTCGATATGTTTAGGTTAGTTAACGTAAATTTTGACTAAGTACTGTAATAAAAGTTTAGGGTAGAGCAAACATTAGATATCTCGTTGAGACAATATATGTTGAAACTTTTCATTTTAATTTTGAATGATTTGAAGGATAGCCATTTCCTTGAAATACGCACAAACCTTACTAACTGCAATCCATTAAGTAAATCATCTCCCCTTGTCTATGAAGGGCTTTCATTACTGCTGAAGTTTCGATAGAATCAAAAACGTTTTCATGCTTTATAAGACGATTTACTAAATTGTTCTTAAGATTCTCAAGAATAATTCTTATTGTCCCTCCGTTGCGCAGTCCATCGGAGAAGATATAAGGTATCTATATCAGCCACTATCTTTACGTAAATTTTTAATCAATATAAACGATCTTTATTTCAGTATTCCATAGTGTACAATCATTGTAGACTATCAGCAAGCTTAGAGATTATATTATTGTCTACCATTCTAACGGATTTTCTCGCATTTTCTATGTCTAATTTATCTGAAGGTCACTCAATATCCAGGGATCTCTGCATTAATGTTATTAAAACACTGCGTGCTCATGTGACCAGAGGTTTTTTTTTTTCTTTTTTTTCCCCACTTTTAGTCACTACTTCCTTTCTGTTTATTATAGCTATTTTTCAGTCTTAAAAAGTGGTTAATCAGCTGTCTTGAATACGCCGTAGCTAACAATACTCCTTCTATACAGCAACAATAACGTTAACTTTCAACAAAATGGAATATCATAGTTAATAGGCTATCGACTTCAATATCTCATTAAATTTTCTAAGAAGCTTATCTAGAGGGCTGTAAGGCATCATTGTATTTCAAATTCTTATCAAGAAATAATAAACTGACAATGAGTAGATTTTTAGAAAATATGTTATTCCTTTCCTTTACTTAGTGTTATGGATTGTCATACTTTTAGTAGTTGTAAATTCTAGCAATACTACAGTACAAGGTTATAATCATCATCATCATTTTTAATCGGTGTAGATATAATGGTCTCTGTTACTAATATTTGTACCCATGTGCTATTAAATACAGCAAGATATTAGATATTTAGAATGAGAACACTTTAAGCTAGCTAAAAATGGCTCATAAAGTGTAGTATGGTATTAAAGAGATTGAGAAGGTTAGTATGATCCTATGGGTTCAGACATTTAGAGTCAGACCAGCTAAGCGAAACGACCAGTAATGACATTCTATATCTGTAGAACAATAGATTATGGATCGTTGCATGAGGAAGAATGGAGCTGGTGGTAGGCGAGGTCAACTTAAAAGTACAATGAATAAATCATTTATTTCATTCACGTTAACCATCTTACTACAGTTTAGATCACTATATTAGAAGTGCTAAATCATTATTGTAATATCAAAAGATCATAGAAAAATTTTAGCTTTATCGAAATACTATTGTGGCTAAACCACTATTCATGCTACTCATATGAAAACTTAGTTATCTAAAACTATTTCCTACTATGGTTAGCTACCTAACAGCTAATGCTTCAGGGGTGTAAGCGTAGGGACGACTGGGGGCTATAGAGCCACCTCTAAATTTTTTGCTTTGATATCTTTTGCTTCAGGAAAGATTGAAATATAATAAAATGCATAAATTTAGTAACCCATTATTCATAAGAACTATCATTCAAAAACAATCTCGAATGAAAGGTTTTTGTTAACATTCATTTTCATGTTAGAGAAAGGAATTATTCTCAATTTACACACACACGTGAATATATATATATATATATATATATATATATATATATATATATATGTGTGTGTGTGTGTGTGTGTGTGTGTGTGTGTGTGTGAATATGTAAAACCTGCCTGATCTCTTAGTTGATTAAAGTTCAAGTTTTCTTCCCATTTTGCCAAATATGGTCTTTGTAAGTAAAGAGTGTAGAGTTATTGGGAGGTAATTTTTCAGGGTTTTTGGGTCTCTTTTGGAGAATTAATATAATGATTTTTTTTTTTTCAAGCTGAACTTATAGAGCAGTATTTTAAGAATATGGTGTCAGCTTCAGCCAGATTTACTACTATTATAATCTCCTCCATCTATTTTTTAATCATTTGATAGGCCATCTGATGCTTTGTCTGATTTCATGACTTTTTTTAAGGATATTTTTTCAAACTTATATTGTTACTTTAGGTACCAGCTCAGATTTTTCATTATATCTATTGTAAAATTTATTTCTTATGTTGTATAACATTGTATAGAAATCCTTTGCAATTTTATCACTCCATCTATTTTGTTGATTTATCCATTTCTATTCGTTACAGCAAATATCTGTTGGCACCCTGTTCCATATCTTCCTTTTCGTTAACGTGATGCTTTTTCCTTATTTTAGTTTTCCTAAATTTTGGTCTGCTTTTGGTAATGAATGTTTTGAGATTTTACTTTGTTGTTTTAGGATGGTCTGCTAATTATATTTAATCTCTCTTGGATTTTACCCTTATTTTCAATCTTTCTTCTATTAGATTGTTGGTGCTTTCTAATACTTTTCCTTGATCTTTTTTTAAAAATTTTCATTTACCTCTTGTGCTAATTCTAATAAAAATTTTGTTTAATCACTATTCATTTCGTCTTTATTTGCTGCCACTCCATCATGTAGCTCGGAGTACAGTACGTTGGAGGTTCAGTTTCCAAAGGTGGTCTGTTCTAGTACTCACACAAACACACACACACTCACATACACATATATATGTAAATATATATATATATATATATATATATATATATATATATATATATATATATGATAAATTTTGCACATTTAGACGTGTTTTTCATATTCAAATAAGCCATATATATTTTTGATACATTAATGTCTGGATTCTCTTAACGACCTCGGGATCAGAGCCCCCAGGCGAAATCACACAAAGACAAGAGCTTGTGTCCGGCTTGGAATCGAACCCTGGTCGGCAAGCTTGTATAGACAGTGACTAAACCACTTGGCCACGAAGGAAGATAAAAGTTGATGACAATTCTTCTGTACTTATACCTGTCGAATTCAGGTGTTTTGTACTTAGTATTGAAATCAACCCATCTTCACCATCGTAGCTAATTGGTAGTTTGTTACTTGGCATTCAATTAATGATAAATTTTGCACATTTAGACGTGTTTTTCATATTCAAATAAGCCATATATATTTTTGATACATTAATGTCTGGATTCTCTTAACGACCTCGGGATCAGAGCCCCCAGGCGAAATCACACAAAGACAAGAGCTTGTGTCCGGCTTGGAATCGAACCCTGGTCGGCAAGCTTGTATAGACAGTGACTAAACCACTTGGCCACGAAGGAAGATAAAAGTTGATGACAATTCTTCTGTACTTATACCTGTCGAATTCAGGTGTTTTGTACTTAGTATTGAAATCAACCCATCTTCACCATCGTAGCTAATTGGTAGTTTGTTACTTGGCATTCAATTAATGATAAATTTTGCACATTTAGACGTGTTTTTCATATTCAAATAAGCCATATATATTTTTGATACATTAATGTCTGGATTCTCTTAACGACCTCGGGATCAGAGCCCCCAGGCGAAATCACACAAAGACAAGAGCTTGTGTCCGGCTTGGAATCGAACCCTGGTCGGCAAGCTTGTATAGACAGTGACTAAACCACTTGGCCACGAAGGAAGATAAAAGTTGATGACAATTCTTCTGTACTTATACCTGTCGAATTCAGGTGTTTTGTACTTAGTATTGAAATCAACCCATCTTCACCATCGTAGCTAATTGGTAGTTTGTTACTTGGCATTCAATTAATGATAAATTTTGCACATTTAGACGTGTTTTTCATATTCAAATAAGCCATATATATTTTTGATACATTAATGTCTGGATTCTCTTAACGACCTCGGGATCAGAGCCCCCAGGCGAAATCACACAAAGACAAGAGCTTGTGTCCGGCTTGGAATCAAACCCTGGTCGGCAAGCTTGTATAGACAGTGACTAAACCACTTGGCCACGAAGGAAGATAAAAGTTGATGACAATTCTTCTGTACTTATACCTGTCGAATTCAGGTGTTTTGTACTTAGTATTGAAATCAACCCATCTTCACCATCGTAGCTAATTGGTAGTTTGTTACTTGGCATTCAATTAATGATAAATTTTGCACATGTAGACGTGTTTTTCATATTCAAATAAGCCATATATATTTTTGATACATTAATGTCTTGATTCTCTTAACGACCTCGGGATCAGAGCCCCCAGGCGAAATCACACAAAGACAAGAGCTTGTGTCCGGCTTGGAATCGAACCCTGGTCGGCAAGCTTGTATAGACAGTGACTAAACCACTTGGCCACGAAGGAAGATAAAAGTTGATGACAATTCTTCTGTACTTATACCTGTCGAATTCAGGTGTTTTGTACTTAGTATTGAAATCAACCCATCTTCACCATCGTAGCTAATTGGTAGTTTGTTACTTGGCATTCAATTAATGATAAATTTTGCACATTTAGACGTGTTTTTCATATTCAAATAAGCCATATATATTTTTGATACATTAATGTCTGGATTCTCTTAACGACCTCGGGATCAGAGCCCCCAGACGAAATCACACAAAGACAAGAGCTTGTGTCCGGCTTGGAATCAAAAATATATATGGCTTATTTGAATATGAAAAACACGTCTAAATTTGCTGCGGACATGAATATATTTGGATTAAATTTGGGGTTTTTGGTTTTATGCCTGAGTTCGACTTTTTGCCTTTAGAATATTTGGATCTGCTCTATATAATATTGTAATACATATTCACTTTATCTGCATTTTACACATAATTAACATAACTAAGAAAAAAATTAGTATTATTTGAATTATAAATTTTTTATGCATTAATTAGAAAAAAAATTACCATGAAAGTGTTTTAGTAATCACATCCTTCTCCACATTTGAATAGAATCCGAGTGTTTCTAATACTTGTCAAAAGATGGCAGCACACACCCCTTAATCCATGCGTGTGAATGATTCTATCCAATTGGAAAAGGGTGAGTGATAGATAGATATTTCTGTGGAAATATGTGTGACACGTATAAATCATATTCAGTTCAAATTAAGTAGGCTCTTTTAGGCAATTTTTAAACCAGAATCACGTCATGGAAGGTTACAGAATGCAAGGATTAAAGAGCTTTACACATTATTTATTTTCATAGCCAATAGATGGGCTCAGCAGTAGAGTACCAAATTTCTAATTATCCCCATTATCCATTCATTATAATTTTTATTACTTCATTTCTGTTGCTATTTGGGCACAAAATTACTATAAAAGAGACGCACATGAACACTATGTTCCATGTTGTCTGGTCACAACTTAATTCTTAGGAAATTACAAATTTCACAATAAATGCCACACAAATATTTCCTCAGCAAACAATCATTAGTTCAATTACATTCGGGGGTCAGAGGAGGTGCCAGATATGTCACACGTCCTGAACTTGGTGAGATCATCAAATAATGACACAGTTATTTGATCTATTTTCAATTTCCCTTTCATGAAACCTAAACATAATTAACATGTTTCGTTATAGGACATGCATTGTTAGTAAAAACTACGTAGAATAACAATATTGGTAAATTCCGAAAGGCATAATAACACAGCTTTCCAAACATATCGTTACGAGTTTTTCTTTACCGCCAATAGATGGCATCAGAGGCACATTCTCCCACCTAATATGGTCAATTATTTGACGAGAAAGTATGTCAAAAAAGTGTGCTAGGATATTAGAGGCTAGAGAATTGGCAGTTAGTAAATTGACTGACGATCGTTTCCTTATTAGGAATTAATATTTTTATCAGTAAAAGGTGAGAATTTTTTATATGCTATGGGAAGCAACCTGAGTTTACTTATAAAACTGTATACTATTTTCTTTCTTCATCAGAACATGAATGGTAAGTCATGTCCCTGTTCAAGTGACCAAAGTAAAAATCATCAGTATAATTAAAGTTGGTGGAACGAGTTTGGGACAACGTGCCAAATTAAACTTCCCTTAATGGAGAATATTATTATTCATTATAGATTCAAATAATTTAATGAGTAATGTATAGTTATGTGCCAGAATCTGCATGGCTATGATGTAATTTGATGTTCTTACAATAAGCATAATCAACATAGGCAAGTCGAATAATGAAAAAGAAAGTTGTCATAGTCCTGTATTCACCAACGCCTGGCTGTGTTGCGTCATCCACCTAGGAATTTAGTTTGTTAACAAGGGATTTCCAGGTTGGAAATCAGGTATAAAAAAAATACAGTTTTCCTCTATACAAAAGTTTGATCCAAAGGAAGAATTTCTTCTGTAACGATATCAATGTAACTTTAAATCGCTGCCAATAAATCACAAAAAAAGTTTCCTTTTTACATTTTTAATTGGAAGAAAAGGTTAACATAAATGATAGGTTGTAGGCTGTCAAGAAAGATTAATAGAGATTTTTTTCGACGTAATCAAAACGTTTTTCAAATAAGTTACAAATAACCTTTCTTCGATATAAACAGAAATAAAAGTTACGCTGGTCTAAACAGTCAAATATTTATCAGTATTTCTATCGATCATAGGTTCGAGTCCTTGACGGGCAGAAAGATTTATCATTTAAGAAATTTGGCTGAGCGTCTCAGGTCCCAAGGCAGAGCAAGTTCGATATTAAGGGGTATTTGTACCTCATTTGATAAATATATATATATATATATATATATATATATATATATATATATATATATATATATACATATATATATATATATATATATATATATATATATATATATATATATATTAATATATATATATATATATATATATATATATATATATATATATATATATTAATATATATATATATATATATATATATATATATATATATATATATATATATATATATATATATATATATATATATGTATGTATATTTATATGTATATATACATATATAGATAAAGATATATATATATATATATATATATATATATATATATATATATATATATATATATATTTATTTATTTATTTTTTTTAAATATACAAATATATATATATATATATATATATATATATATATATATATATATATATATATATATATATATATATATGTTTATATATATATATATATATATTTGGGCTCAGGCTATGTCGTCCTGATGGAAGTTCCTAAAGGGTAGCTTCCTAGGGTATATTTGACTACAGTGATATTCCCAGAGAATTTTACCTTAAGGTATCCAGAATTCTAACTCCTGGAGCGAATATCCCTAAATAAATCTAACAGGGATATCACATAATATCAGAGGACATATCATTGACACGTCACATAGCTATCTTCACCCCAAACAGTATTAACGCTTCGAGGGGTTACAGTGACAAGAATCTAAAAACGAGAATGAAAAGAGAGCCGTCCATAAGGTATCTCTCCTATTCCGTTTCCAGTGTGTATCTGACGAAGACGGCAGCGCCATCTTTATTCCTTTTCGTGTAGCTCTACTACTCGGTGTTTTCCCTTGTTATCTCTCGTAATTTTGGATATTATTCAACATCATGATGCTTTCTCCGGCCTCTTCTGCCTCTGGAAAGTTGAGTATTATCTTTACCTTGTATAAATGTAAGCTCTTGTCGTTTTGAATTTAATCGAAAGTGATATTAACGTAAACATGAGCTGTTGCCTACCGGAGGCATCCTGGATGCTGTCGCTCGCTATGCATGGGTCATTTAGTTAGCCAGAGTGACGTTCCTGGTTATTATGCTTTAATAAATCTAGCTATTTAGCTCCTTTAGGAATTCTTATATGATGCCGTTAGTTTTCAGTTCGGCAATTTATGTAACCGGTTTTGCCCTTCGCGAGGCTTTGTAGCCTAGGCATCTGGCCCTAGTACTTTCATGCATGATATAAGTTTTCCGAGTGTTATGTTATTGAAGCTATAGGCAAATATTTTATACATGTAAGATATTGTTGAATTCTCTTCTCCAAGATTGGATACGAGAGAGTTTCGGTGATTTAGGTAATCGATTCTCACCGCACCTAGGCTAGTAGCCTATGGGGCTTTAGTATACTTTCGCACGCATTCTCAGTTGTTCTTTTCTCCTCCGGAGACTAAGTTCAATCCCTTTCTCCCTCTGAGTAAGCCTTAGGCTTAGTCCTAGTGGTTCTATCTGAATAATATTCAGGTATATCTATACTAGGATATGTCTGTCTTGACCCGCTAACCAGAGTGACTGGTTTTTGGGTTTGGGGCAGAACATCAGAGTTCTAGTCTGTGGTCTGCGTCTTCCTAGCATAGAGAATGAGTTTCCTTTGCTAGGTTAGGTGCAGACACAGGAGGCTTTGCTTCCCTAGCCCACATCTGAAGGATTCTGTACGAGATGATTCCTTCCACTAGTGGGCTAGCAGACTGTCCTGTGTTGTTATTCTCGGGCTGGAGAATGAGTTTTCTCTGTTGCCTGGCAAAATAACTACACCTAACTTTGTTCTGGTATGGAGGAGGATAGCAAGTATTGCCAACCTTCCTCCCTAATAGACAAACTCTAGGTTAGGATGAGCTTTCCTATCTGCTGGGTGTGTCTCATACTAGAACGAAGTTTACAGGACCCTTATTCCGTTCTACCTCTCTTTCTTGGTGATGGCCTAGCCATCACATCTCCTGGCCGCAGTTTTACTTCTGTACCTAGTGTAGGTTAGGATGGGGAACTGGCTCAGTTCTGTGCCGGCTGGCAATAACATGCCGGCCGGCAGAGACTATTTTTCTTCTGCAGAGTGAACCCCAGACCTCCCTTGGTCTCCCTTCCGTGTCTGCTGGTATATATAGGAAGCCTGAATGCTACATTTTCCCCTTCCATATGTTCACTCTTTCTGGATGAAGGTTGTATGGCAATGCCGCCTTATAACCTTACATCCATACTGTTTCTCTTGCTAGTGTATTGTACTCCGTTTAAACCGGCAGCCGGGTAGGTGGAGGTTCTCTGGTTCGTAGTCACTGCCGGCTGGCATGGGTATCGCTACCTTTGCCTGCCGGCAGTAGAAACACATCCCGAGATCTGCCGGTCACTACGATTAGCGGCCGGCAGTCGGGTGCTAGTGTTTTCAGTTGCCGGCCGGCAGTGATTGCCGGCCGGCACACATTTGCGAACCAGTGACCTACCGCCTATTAGTTAAAGGTAGCATACCTTTGAACTATAAAGGGGTAAATGCCGGCCGGCACGACAGCATGCGATGTACAGTAGTTACTATATTTGTGGTGTAGTACATACTGCATTAACCCTGGATAGGTACGGTGGGTCGTTTGCGACCCCGAGCGTAAAAAAAAAACAGGTTTTTCTCACGTGACTCACCCCTGTGACTGAATTTGTGGGTGATCGACCTGCAGGAGGTGTCTCCCCTACACGCTCTAGTAGTGTCCAGATGTGCATTGCTGTAGCTGTACTCCTTCCCCGATTTCTGAGACGCGTCGGGGTCGTTCGCATCCGAGTTTACCCTTCTAGGGTAGTTTGCATAATTATCAAAGTTATTACGTATTATGAAATTGTCGTAGAATGGTGCAACTTGTATAGGTTATCAGTTGTGGAAAGTCTTGGTGGATTGTTTGGCTACCATGTGCATGTTTTTTTTTTTAGTTAGAATGTCGTTCATCACCACAAGGACCATTTTACCGCGAGTGCCCTTTTTTCATTTTTTTTCATTTTTTTGCCAAGTCATTTTTCCGTAAGATATTGCCAAATAGTGTCGTAAAACTTTTGCTTGTTTAGTGTTGGAAAGTGTGTCTAGATGATCTGGCTACCCATGCATGACTTTGTTTTTGTCAGATACGACGTAGTTATTGGTATATTGGGTATTTAACTGCGGTTACCAATTTCTGTTTTTTTTTCAATATTTGTAAAAATTACTACGTAGTAAGGAATTGCCGTATATTATTCATTTTTTTTTCATGTTTATGTGTTAGAAAGTGTGCCTTGATGGTTGGGCTAACACGTGCATGTCTTTTTTTTTATCTGAGATGTCGTATATTAGAATGTCGGGCATTTTACCGCGAGTGTCCCTTTTTAATTTTTTTTAATTTTTTTGCCAAGTCATTTTTCCGTAAGATATTGCGAAATAGTGTCGTAAAACTTTTGCTTTTTTAATGTTGGAAAGTGTGTCTAGATGATCTGGCTACCCATGCGTGATTTTGTTTTTGTCAGATACGACGTAGTTATTGGTATATTGGGTATTTAACTGCGGTTGCCAATTTCTGTTTTTTTTTCAATATTTGTAAAAATTTACTACGTAGTAAGGAATTGCCGTATATTATTGATTTTTTTTTCATGTTTATGTGTTAGAAAGTGTGCCTTGATGGTTGGGCTAACACGTGCATGTCTTTTTTTTTTATCTGAGATGCCGTATATTAGAATGTTGGGCATTTTTCCGCGAGTGCCCCTTTTTATTTGTTTTGCATTTTTTTGCTTAGTCATGTTACCGTAAGGAATTGGCAAGTAGTGTCGCAAAACTTATATTTTTATAGTGTTGGAAAGTGTTTCTAGATGATCTGGCTACCCATGCCTATTTTTTTTTTAGCCAGATATGGCGTATATATAAGTATGTGTTCGATTTTCCTGTGATTGCCATTTTTTCGTTTTTTCCCATTTCTTTCAAAATTACTACGTACTAAGGAACTATCACAGACTAATATTTCATTTATATGTTTATTTGTCGGAAAATATGCCTTGATGGTTTGCCTAGCACGTGGCTGAAATTTTTTTTTTCTGAAATGCCGTATATTAGAATGGCCATTTTTCCACGAGTGCCCCTTTTTATTTGTTTTGCATTTTTTTGCTTAGTCATGTTACCGTAAGGAATTGGCAAGTAGTGTCGCAAAACTTATATTTTTATAGTGTTGGAAAGTGTTTCTAGATGATCTGGCTACCCATGCCTATCTTTTTTTTTAGCCAGATATGGCGTATATATAGGTATGTGTTCGATTTTCCGGTGATTGCCATTTTTTCGTGTTTTCCCAATTCTTTCAAAATTACTACGTACTAAGGAACTATCACAGAGTAATGATTCCTCTAGATGTTTATTTGTCGGAAAATTTTGTTTACTTTTTTTTTGATTGAATATCATCAAATTTTTTTAGCTAAAATATTGTTTTACATTTTTTTTTTCGATTTTATTTCCCTTCAAAAAACATTTTTTGGGTCAGAATTTTAATTTTATAGTCGTAAAATAATCGACAATTATCCAGCAACCCACCATACAATTTTTATGCATATCCAATAATAATTAGATTAGTAAATAACACCTTGAAATTGACATACCCTTCCTACATTTCAAGTGGCAGATTAGGGAGTCTGAGTCAGTGTGGTTGGCGGCCATTTTGTGGACATATCCGAAGCGTAAGCTGCCCTATCTATATATATTCTTGTTCCCTATAGAATTTGTGATATTTTGGTATATTTTTACCTGCATAAATATCATATTATATATTAAATATATGTATTTTTTTACGAAATTTCCAAGTACTCAAAAAATTACCTTTAGATATGGCCCCTGATATAAATGTAATTTACAAAATAATGAAGAATTTTTTACATATTTCTATTTTAGGATAACATATGTTTATTCCCTAAAAAAATTAGCCACTTCCTATTTCATTTGGGTACCCAAAAAAATTCATGAAATTTGGACAATTTTTTTTGGCCAAAAAAAGTTACCCTTTTTTTCTCATTTCAGATCTTCACCTCCATGGGTCTGACTTCATCCAAAATACATCAAGATGTGTCCTAAACATTCAAGAATCAATTCCTAAAAGGATTTGTGTATATATGTATAAACTTTTTTTTTATGAATTTTTATGTCAGGTCTTTTTTTTTTCTACTTAATTTTTTAAAATATTTATAATAAATAGTTTTTCTGCAGATGAGTAGTATTTATCTTTACAGTTGTTTTAAGCATTCATTGAAGTTTTTTTTGGCAAAAGAAAAAAGGAGGTTACTGCAAAAACTGATTTTTCAAGAATTTTTTTTGGCGTCGGGGTCGTTCGCGTCCGAGTATACCCTTAAAGGGGTGTCCGAGGACCGTACCTATCCAGGGTTAATAAAACTACAGTACAGAGTTTGTTGTAACATTAAAGTTCTTCCAACATACTTAATGTTATCTTGTACAACCTTTTGTTGAGACTGTACAATATATAGAAGGTGAGTTATTTCTGTATTCATTCTATCCCGTATATTAAAACTTTATTTCAAGGTGTGAGCTACACCTTAACACTCCGCTTAGGAAAATATATAAGGTATTCTAAAATAAGAATTAACCTTAGTTTTAATATCTTGGGAGGTTGCAGCAAAGTAGCTGGGCAGGAAATACATGTATGTGTCTTTCCTTCTTTCCTTTCTAGCTTTACTGTATAAGCTACATGTATTAATAATAAGTGAAAAGCCCTCACTTGATACTCATGGATTTTCTTCTCTTTACAGGAGGACTATCCGAAGTACGGGAGTATGTTTTGCAATGTCCACAGCAAGAACTTCTGTGGACATGAGTTATGCAGGAGGCACGCTGCATGCGCAGCCTCCAAAGGTGATCTCCGGTATTGGAACCCTCAGGTATGTATCATATGTTCTAACCTGATTACCGAGGCATTTGACACCCCTAAGTCGGCGGAGTCAAGGGATGCTGCTAGGGAAAAGTTGCGAACCTGGGTGAGGGGTTTTCAGAAAAACACTTCAGGCCCCTACCCTCCAAACAAGAAGATGAGGGCTTACCTTTTTCCTAAGGCATCGGCTGATGCAGTCATTCCTCAGCCTCAGGAGGAGATACCAACTACCCAGAATCCGGTAGATTCTGAAGTCTCGGCCGCCCTTCAATGGATCCAATTGGACAATAGGATGTCAGAAGTGTCGGATTATACAGAGAAGGACCTTCTGGGAGAAGGTCAGGAGGAGGAGCTGACCCAGGCTCCAGAAATAGTAGAGGAAGCATTCGACGAGGTGTCGGATACATCGGTTCCGGCCCCGGAATCTGTTCCCTCTACATCGTCTGCTATCCTAGGTGATCTTGGAAGGACTCTTTCTTCTATTGTTGAGATGATTCAACAAATACAAAAGAAGAATGATGAAAAGAAGCTGCGATGAAACTGGAGATACGTAGACTCGCAGCATCACGTGGGCCCCAGAAGCGACTCAACGTGAAGGATGTTCCTTTGTGCTCGGATACCAATCCTTGGAGGTATGCCGAACACATGCCAATGACAACCGGGAAGATTGTTATATCGGAGAAGTTGGGCTCAATTCCCATGGAAGATGTGGAATTTTGGCCCAACAAAGACTCTTACCCGGACTGCTATGTCCGTCTTAGGATGGAGCCAGCCTCAAAAGAGGAGACGGAGCCGAAGGAGGTCATAGTCCTTGATCATAGGAAAGCACAGGCATTACTAGCGAGCTCGATGAAAGAGAGGGGCTTCACGAACTCAAAGGTGCCAGCCTTGAGTAAGAAGGTTCCCTCCAACGAGAGCCTTTCCCTTCATGGAAAAGGGATATAAGGCAGCCTTGAAGGCGGCGGAGGCAGGGAAACCATGCCCCTCCTTGGAGGAATGCAAGCCGTTATCCCTGACCTTACCCTTGGACCAAAAAGACTGGAAGGACGTCCACCTTACCTTCTCAGTCGGGAAGCTGGAAGCTGATATTGCCGAACGTCAGTTTGGTGAGGAACTTCCAAAGCTGTCGGAGTTTCTCTTACGCAGAGAGCAAGAGACGAAAGAAAAACTTGCGGCAAGGACATTGGAAACGATGGCAAGTGACCCCAAGAACCAGGACATGTTCATGGTAGTGGCCAAAACCCATCTGGCCACAGTTACGAAGGATCTCTATAGCTTTATTAAAGCTAGGAGAGCCTGTAGCGGTGAGGCACGAACCGAGGAAGCTGATCTCCTCTTGCATCTGGGTAAGGACCTCTTTCCCAACGAAGTGGTTAAAGAGGTAGTAGACAAGGCCAGCACAGAGAATAGGAACCTTCTCAAAAATTGGGGAAGTCTTCTCCAGATGAAGGTCCCCAACCCAAGAAGAAGACAAAAAGGCCTAGGCTATCCTCTCGGCTGGCTAAGCCCTACCGACAGCAACAACAGCAACTTCCTGCGACCGCGGCGCCTTAGATAGTGGCACAACATCTAACCACGTACCAGTTGGTACCTAAACAAGTGGCGACACAGTCGCCGGTTTTTAACCCAGCTCTTGAAAGGCAGACTTCATCCTTTCGCTCAAAAGCTAGAGGAACAGCCAGAGGTTCTTCTAGACACCCTTCAATGGGAAGGGGATTCAGGGGAGGACGCGGTCAAGGAGGCAAGGCCTCAGGTCCACAACAGCAGAAGTGAGATGCTTACAGTAGGAGGGAGACTACATTCTATTTAGGGATCATTGGACCTTCGATCCCTGGGCCCACAGCCTAATAAACAATGGACTAGGTTGGAGCTGGAGCAGTCCTCCACCTCAATTTCCTCAGTTCTTCCAACACTCTACCCTCATTCTGGAAGAATATGTCCGACAACTCTTAGAGAAAAGAGTAATCTGAAAAGTTAAGTCCATCAAGTTCCAAAGAAGGCTGTTTTCTGTTCCAAAGAAGGACTCAGAAAAACTCAGAGTCATTCTAGACTTGTCGCCACTCAACAAGTTCATAGTGAACTACAAGTTCAGGATACTCACACTTCAACAAATAAGGACCCTACTGCCCAAAAGCGCATATACCGTCTCTATAGACTTATCTGACGCTTATTGGCACGTTCCAATTAATCGTCGCCTCTCCTCCTACCTAGGCTTCAAGTTACAAAGAAGACTTTACGCCTTCAGAGCCATGCCATTCGGGCTAAACTTAGCCCCAAGGATTTTCACGAAGCTTGCGAACGCAGCCGTCCATCAATTACGCCTAAAGGGTATCCAAGTAGTGGCCTACTTGGACGACTGGCTGGTGTGGGCAGCATCCAGGACAGAATGCATGCAAGCCTCCAAGATAGTGATCCAGTTCCTGGAACATCTGGGATTCAAGATCAACATCAAAAAGTCTCGACTATCTCCCGCTCAAAAAAATTCAGTGGTTGGGAATCCACTGGAATTTGAAGTCACATCGACTTTCCATTCCTAGAAAGAAGAGGAAAGAAATAGCAGGATCTGTCAAGAGACTATTGAAATCCAAACGGATATCAAGACGCAAACAGGAGAGAGTGCTGGGCTCTCTACAGTTTGCTTCAATAACAGATCCAGTTGTAAGAACTAAAGAATGAAACAGGAGTCTGGAGAAAATACACATCAAACGCGCGAAGAGATCTAATGAGACCACTACCGACTCGACTGCGAACGCTTCTCAAGCCGTGGTCCAAAGCCAAGCAACTGAAGAAATCAATACTTCTTCAACCTCCTCCCCCGTCAGTTACTATCCACACAGACGCTTCAAAGGAAGGCTGGGGAGGCCACTCTCACCAGAAGAGAGTCCAAGGAACTTTGTCCAATCTTCTCAAGTCATTTCACATCAACTTTCTAGAAACCATGGCAGTACTTCTGACACTAAAGAAAGTATCTCCTCACCACTCGACCCACATAAGATTGGTTCTAGACAGCGAGGTGATAGTGAGATGCCTGAATCGACAAGGGCCGAGGTCGCCTCAAATAAAGCAAGTGATGTTGGCCATATTCCGCTTGGCGGAAAGGAAGAAATGGCACCTGTCAGCAGTTCACATTCAAGGGTTCCGCAACATGACAGCGGGCGCTCTATCCAGGTTTACACCAATAGAGTCAGAATGGTCCCTAGACGCAGGATCGTTCTCCTTCATCTTGAGTTAAGTCCCGGAACTGCAGATAGACCTCTTTGCGACGAAAGACAGAAAGAAAATACATCGTTATGTGTCTTCATACGAGGATCCGTTAGCGGAGGCATTGGACGCTATGTCCCTAGACTGGAACAGATGGTCGAGGATTTACCTGTTCCCTCCGCACAACCTCCTTTTGAAGGTCCTCGACAAACTGAGATCCTTCAAAGGGAAAACGGCAATAGTGGCCCACAAGTGGCCGAACAGCATGTGGTTCCCTCTGGCATTGGAACTACGACAGAAGTTTGTACTGCTACCGGATCCAATCCTGTCTCAGAGAGTACAGAAAACCCGGAACCTGCATCTCATGATTTTCTCTCCTTAGCGATGAGAAAAAGATTTGGGGTATCAAAAGACAGTATAGACTTTTTGGAGGAAACCAGAAGACAATATGAGGCATCATGGAAGAAGCGGGTGTCCTTTGTCAAGGCGAAGATACCAAAAAGAAATCTCGACAGATTTCTGTTTATCATTCTTCATTCACCTTC
>NC_090742.1:111680814-111683314 GCF_036898095.1 Palaemon carinicauda
TATATATATATGTATATGTTGTTATTTCTTAACTGAATAATGTTTTTCTTTAGAGTTATGATTTATATTTCAATCCACGTTCATCGGAATTTTTCTACTGCTTAAACCGATGAACTAAATTTAAATTTTAATCTTATTTATGCCCTATAGGAATTATTTTATCGATGAGAGAGAGAGAGAGAGAGAGAGAGAGAGAGAGAGAGAGAGAGAGAGAGAGATCTTGATACGAACATCATCCCTAAGCATTAGTTCTCTAAATTGATTAGGGTTCAAGAGAGAGAGAGAGAGAGAGAGAGAGAGAGAGAGAGAGAGAGAGAGAGAGAGAGAGAGAGAGAGAGAGTAATAGCTATCATTAATCTTAAGATTCCTGACACTTTTCTTATGTCTCTCATCTCAGGTCACTCGAGTATCAACCTTTAATTGGCCAATGCCTGACGAAGTTCCTGTCTGTTCAGGTACAAGTAGCTGGAAGTTCCTTGGACGCCATATCATTACCCTCATGGCGGTTAACCTTCTGGTGCCTCTTCTCATCCCTCACGGGGAACATATCATTAAAGGTAAGTAGCCTTTAATCTTTCACGCCATGATTCATTATTTCATTACCTTTCCTTCGATTGGCTACAGAGGGAAATGGGAAATTCTTGGCCTCTGTGGTTAGTAATCATTTATTTGAATAAAGTTCATGCATGTTATTGAGCGCCAAATAGGTTAATTTTGTCCTTATTTTTTTCGGTAATAATGTCAATTTAAAACTTTATTACCCTATTATAATAAGATTAAAGTTATTTTCTGAACTGGTTTATCATAGTTTTGATCACAGATACAATTAAGGGCAAGATTTCTAAAATGTTTTGGGGTCCGACTATTATTCCATTATGATCAGTAATAAAAAGGATTGTCGCATGCCAAGAATATGTGTAACATATAAAGAAACATAAATATTTGATTAATATAATGGCTCAGATAAAATAGTTCATGTAAATTTTGGGAAAATATGAATTCTGTAAAACAATATTGGAAATTTTGCACAATCATTGACCCTTTCACTGTCATCGGTGACTTAGTCAAAATTTGAAAAAAAAAAAAACATTTTAAGAAATCACACAAATTATAGAAAGTAGGTATTCAATGGAAAGGTTTTGACGAGAGCTCTCCAGTAATATTAACAAGCTATGGTTTGTGTGGTCTTGATAGATTTCGTTACATCAGAAGTTTCGTAGAATTCACCACTGGCATTGAAAGGGTTAAGCAGGATACTTGTTTTAATATTAAAGATCATAAAACAACTATAGAATATAATCAGATCATGACATGTCCGTGAACGTTATGGCCTTATAAGATATCATCCCCTGTGAAAATAATCATATCTTATAAAGCAATCATATCTTATAAAGTAAACGCTATAACTTTATGAACAGTCCAGATAATAACCTCACTTAGGAAAAGGCCTTAAAAACTACCTTCAACTCCCATTTTCAGTTTTACCCTGTCTTTCTCTGATAATCTTTACTTGGGAAACGCTTGGTAAAATATGCCCAGATGAAAAAATCTTATCCATTAACACATTAACACTTCCTCCATGACTTTCCTCTTAAAAAATAAAAAAGGACAAAAGGTGTGTTCACCTCAGCTATGAGATAAAGACTTTACTCTGGGGACGGGAAGAAGCAATGGTAAATGGAAGCTGGGGAAAATACAGGCAAAGAAAGAGGTTTGTAGACTCAGATGTAAGTGAACAATAAAATAAAATCTGGATGTAAGAATGTTCATGGGAAGGAAGAAGGAAAGAGAAATATGGCAAAGAAGAAAAAAGAAGCTAGCGAGGAAATCCTGGGTAAAGATAAAGGAAAAGTATTCGTAAGTTGGGAAAGGTCTTTTGTGAGATACCGTCACTACTTACACCGCGAAGGCAATAGCCCAGAAAAAACGAGAACAAGTGAGCGGGGAAAACTCGAGGATTTAAGAATAGTTGAAAAATAGAAATAAAAGATTGACCAAGGAACATCCTTTGTAGATGACGATAAGAGTGTGATGGGCAAACAGTTGAGAAATTATAAATTTTGTCTCTTTTATTTTTTTTAAGAAAATCGAAGCTACTTATGAAATAAATTGAATGTAATTTTGGAAAATATTGGAAATTTATTTCGTATTATCCGGCAGGGTAAATCTATAGAATATTCAGACGTTTCTAAAGGAATATAATAGTGCTCTCAATCAGAATGTGAAATTCTCCACCTTACGTCGTATTTCCAGAAGAAATTCACGTAACTGTACCTCATTACTGGAAGTATTTAAAATTCTGGGGCAAACATTCTATGCCCTCTACTTACTTTGGTCTGTTCTGCCAGACATTGAACCATCTTCACAAAAAGTACGAAACCTCTTTACATGCTGTTTTCGTTTATCCTTAAGCACTGGGTAATACGGCGAGGTCAAAGTAGCCCTAACCACCCCCCCCCCAAAAAAAAAAAAATAAGTTCTATATATGTACTGCCTTAAG
>NC_090742.1:111690814-111693314 GCF_036898095.1 Palaemon carinicauda
GGGCGTAGGCATCCGTGGGTGCGCTGATGTGGAGAGCGAGGTTAGAGGGGGCGGGTTGAAGAGGTGTCGACAAGTACGAGTCTGAGTTGACCAATCGTCGGTGGGCGACATCGACCAGAAGGTGGAAATGAGAGAGGAAATCCGCACCGAGGATTGGCATTGTGACGTCAGCAACGAGAAACTTCCGATTGAATTTACCGTTTCCGAACGATAATATGAGGTTCTCGTAACCGTAGGTGGGTATCGCAGATCCGTTGGCAGCTACCAAGCGGACGTCGGCAGATGTAGACAGACTCCGTCGTGCCTTGAAGAGTTTCCTTGGCAAAAGAGAACGACAAGCACCCGTGTCTACCAAAAATCGCACACCTGTTCCTGCATCCTATAAAAAGAAAAGATTAGAAACATGGGAGGCCACCGCCACAAGCAATGGCCTACTTACACGTTTTTTGGCCACTGACAATCCTTGGCACATTTCTTCGCAGTTGCCCCGAATCTGAAGTGGTAGTAGCAAAACTGCGGCGGATGGGAGGTAGTAAGTGGCTGTAGAAGTCGTTCGTTGGGGCGCGAGCGATTGGTGGGTGGTGGGCAGCTTTGTCGCCGCTTCGGCACGTCACGGGGTAGGCGTGTATGTCCTACGGCATTCATGTCAGCTTCGGTTGACCTTGAATAGGCATCCTCGTCGTCAGGGGTGGAGGCGTTGATGGAGGTCTTGAAGTGGCTGTCCATAAGGGCGTCGGCTTTGGTCATCAAGTCCTTTATGGGTAAACAATCGACATCGGGTATGGCAGCGCGTACAGGTTCGGGTAAACGGCGTATCCAAAGGGCACGAAGTAGGTTCACCTCACGAGGAGAGCCGTTTGCGGCAGGTTGAAGGCGAGCGATACTGGTCATTTCCCTGAGGGCAAGCGAAGCCCTTTGGTCCCCCAACGGTTGTTGCGAGAGCTTAAAAAGCTTTGCTATACGGGCGGCTGGCGATGGCGAGTACTGCTGCAGAAGGTATGTTTTGAGGGCGTCATACGCTATTGGGGTGTCCCCTTGTTCACAAAGCCAGTTGGATATTTCTGGGAAGGTGTCCTCGGGTATCACCGCGAGAATATAATCCGCTTTGGTGGTTGAGCGAGTCACGCCTCTGATACGAAATTGGACTTCAGCGCGCTGAAACCAAGCAAACACCTCTCCGCTGGCGAACGGTGAAAGTTTCAATGGGGCGGCCGCAGCGCCAACTGCTGTAGTAGAGTCCGTCTCCGTCATAGTACCAACGATGAAGGGGCGAGGGAGTGGGGGTGGAAGGCGGTGGGAGCGAGTCGACTTCCGGGGTCACCAATGTGACGGGCCAAGTGAGGGTTGTGAACTCAAAGGCAGGATGCAATCAACTGAGTATATTGTTATAGAACACACTCCTTTATATACAAAACCTCAAGGCAACAGGACATAACAAGTTAACAAGACAGACAATGTTACAGAGGAAACAGCAGACATGAATTTTCATGTTCGTTTAGTGCGAGGGAAGAGCGAAGATACAAGCATAATATATGCAAAAGGAATTATGTATAATTGTGTGACACACGGTTGGTACAATAGTTTGATTTTGTTGGTTGGCGTTAGGAATCATATTAAACTAGAGGGGCACTCACTAGAGCGCAGACCCTCAACGAGGCAGCTTATTACTCTCCTTTTTGTTTGACCTTGACCTTGACCTTGGACCTTAACATGTATTAAATGGCGCAGATTTTCATATATTCAAATATAAACCAAGTTTGAAGTCTCTGTGACAACGATGTCCAAACTTATGGCTGATTACTTGAATTGGACATTTTACTTGACAGTGACCTTGACCTCTGACCTTGTCCTTCCAAAATGAAATAATTCCCAGCTTTTTACAGAAAAGATAACCCTGCAAACAAACAAGGATAAAATATAAACTCCTTCCAACTTCGTTGGCGGAGGTAATTAATTATTTCGCTTGTATGGATAGATAAGAGGGCTACTTAAGGGAATAGATTGTTCCAAATGCATATTTGATATTCCTTTTCAAGATGTTCGTACTTTCATAAAACGATATATAATAGTCTCCTGGTTGGAAAAAAATAATAATTTGAGAAAGATACCTTGGTGGAAATTACCTAATAGATACTAATACCATTACAAATAATATATATTGCAATTCCGTTTAACATGAAGGTGAAATTGGTTGCATCAGAAACTTTAGCCTTTACCGCCTAGTGAAATGCACTAGAAAATAATTGCAAATACTATCGCCTGGCAGCTAATTTTTATTGACAGTGTGAATATTTGTTGGATTTTTTTATTTTTTATTTTTCTCCTGTTCCATTTGATCAACATATTTAGATATTGTCGTGAGCAAGACTAGTAATTTAGAAATAATCGTTACGCCAAATCTACTTATCAACTCGATAGGTAATTGTTAGCGGGAAAACTAATATCGATGTCATGTTAGTCCATTTGTCATAATGTTTTCTGTTCTAATCATAGTTCATTT
>NC_090742.1:111698314-111705814 GCF_036898095.1 Palaemon carinicauda
ACCTGATAATACCCCTTCAAGAGGTCGAGCGTAAAGAAAACCTTCGCTTAGTGCAAGTAGGAGGTCACATTGGCAATGTTTGGGATGGGGTAGTGATCCGGTTCTGTTTGCATGTTCAGGCGCCTGCAATCCCCGCACTGACGGAGGGAGCCGTGTTTCTTCAGAACGATGTGTAAGGGTGACGACCATGGGCGTGAGGCCTTTTGGCAAAGGCCCATTTCCTCCATTTCGGCGAACGTCTGTTTGGCGGCTGCCAATTGTTCTGGCGCCAGACGTCTGAATTTTGCGAAGAGTGGGGGTTCCGTCGTCTTGATATGGAGCCGTGGGTGTTTGGCAAAGTTCTGGTCGGAAAACTTCCGGGTACAACTTGAGGAGGTGGGAGTAGGCATCCGCGGGTGCGCTGACGTGGAGAGCAATCTGGAGGGGGCGGGTTAAAGAGGTGTTGACAAGTACGAGTCTGCGTTGACCAATCGTCGGTGGGCGACATCGACCAGGAGGTGGAAATGAGAGAGGAAATCTGCACCGTGGATTGGCAATGTGACCTCAGCAACGAGAAACTTATAATTAAATTTCTCGTTTCCAAACGGTAATGTGAGGTTCTCATAACCGTAGGTTGGGATTGCAGATCTGTTGGCAGCTAGCAAGCGGACGTCGGCAGACGCAGACAGACTTTGTCGTGTACTGAAGAGTTCCCTTGTCAAAAGAGAGCGACAAGCACCCGTGTCTACCAAAATCGCACGCCTGTTCCTGCATCGTGTATAAAGAAAAGATTAGAAACACGGGAGGCCACCGCCACGATCGATGGCCTACTTACACGTTTTTTGGCCACAGACAATCCTTGGCACATATCATCGCGGTTGCCCCGAATCTGAAGTGGTAGCAGCAAAATTGCGGCGGAAGGGAGGTAGTAAGTGGCTGTAAAAGTCGTTGGTTGGGACGCGAGCGAGTGGTGGGTGGTAGGTGGCTTTGTCGCCGCTTCGGCACGTCACAGGGTAGGCGTGTATGTCCTACGGCATTTACGTCAGCTTTGGTTGACGTTGAATAGGCCCTCCACTTCGTCAGGAGGGGAGGCGTTGATGGAGGTCCTGAATTGGTTGTCCATAAGGGCGTCGGCTTTGGTCATCAAGTCCTTTATGGGTAAACTATCGACATCGGGTATGGCTGCTCGTATAGGTCTGGGTAAGCGGCGTATCCAAAGGGCACGGAGTAGGTTCACCTCACGAGGAGAGCCGTCTGTGGCAGGTTGCCGAGGAGCGATACTGGTCATTTCCTAAAGGGCGAGCGAAGCCCTTTGGTCCCCCAACGGTTGTTGCGAGAGCTGAAAAAGCTTTGCTATACGGGTGGCTGGCGATGTCTAGTACCGCTGCAGAAGGTATATTTTGAGGCGTCATACACTATTGGAGTGTCTCCTTGTTCACAAACCCAGTCGGATATTTTCGGGAAGGTGTCTTCAGGTATCGCCGCGAGAACATAATATGCTTTGATGGTTGAGCGAGTCACGCCCTTGATGCAAAACTGGACTTCTGTGCGCTGAAACCACGCAAACGCCTCTTCGCTGGCGAAAGATGAATATTTCAATGGGAGAGCCGCAGCTTTAACTTCAGTAAAGTCTGCCATAGTACCAACGATGGAGAGGCGAGGGTGGGTGGAAGGCGGGAGGAGCGAGTCGATTTCTGGGGTCACCAATGTGACGTGCCGAGAGATGGTTGTGACTCAAAGACAGGATGAAAGAAACTGAGTGAGTTTATTATAGAAAACTCTCCTTTATATACAAAAGCTCAATGCAACAGGAAATTTCATGTTCAAAACCGACACCGTTACCGGTGAGAGAAATAGGCATGTTTATTCAGATTCATTTCAGTACGAGGGAAGAGCGAAGATACAAGCATAATATATACACAAAATGAACTATGTACGATCGTGTGATACACGGTTGGTAAACTCGTCTATCTTATTTCTCTTCCTCTAGTTTTGTTAAAGTGTTTATAGATTATATTGTTCATCTTAATGATGTTACTGCTCTTAAAATATTTCATGTTCCTTTTTTCCTTTCCTCACTGGGCTATTTTCCTTGTTGGAACCCCTGGGCTTATAGAATCCTGCATTTCCGACTAGAGTTGTAGCTTAGCAAGTAATATATATATATATATATATATATATATATATATATATATATATATATATATATATATATATATATATATATATATATATATATATATATATATATATATATATATATATATATATATATATATATATATATATGGGTATATAAACTTATATATGTATCTATACACATATTAGCATGTATATATATATATATATATATATATATATATATATATATATATATATACATATATATATATATATATATATATATATATATATATATATATATATGTATATATATAAACTTATATATGCATATATACACATATATGTATATATATATATATATATATATATATATATATATATATATATATATATATATATATACGTATATATATATATATATATATATATATATATATATATATATATATATATATGTATATATATATATATATATAT
This sequence comes from Palaemon carinicauda, assembly GCF_036898095.1. Taxonomy (NCBI): domain Eukaryota; kingdom Metazoa; phylum Arthropoda; class Malacostraca; order Decapoda; family Palaemonidae; genus Palaemon; species Palaemon carinicauda. The sequence goes on from NC_090742.1 coordinate 111,700,895, forward strand.
ATATATATATATATATATATATATATATATATATATGTATGTATGTATATTTATATATATATATATATATATATATATATATATATATATATATATATATATATATAGTGTATATATTTGTATATATGTATATACTTACATATATACTTATATATACATATATACAAATGAATATATATGTAAATATAAACATACTATATATATATATATATATATATATATATATATATATATATATATATATATATATATATATATATATATAATTTATATATACATGTGTGTGTATGTATATGTGTGTGTGGGTGTGTGATTTTGTGTGTGTGCCTGGTTATTTTTGCATAGTACCAACGGCATTACTAATGAATTCTACTATTTCCTGCATCATATTTCTCCTTCCAGTCACACATCTTAGTAACGTGGGAAACTTAGCGTTCCAGCAGCCGTGGATGGAGGTTTTTGTCAAAGAAAACACAGCACCCCTTCTCCTACTTACCTTTCATGCCTCAACTAATTCTAGCAGTAAGTCAACTTCGTTATAAGACTGCGTTGCATCAAGTCATTTTGCATCTGTTTATATTTTATTGTTTCTTGTTATGTGGAGTGCGCTGATGTGGAGAGCAATCTGGAGGGGGCGGGTTAAAGAGGTGTTGACAAGTACGAGTCTGCGTTGACCAATCGTCGGTGGGCGACATCGACCAGGAGGTGGAAATGAGAGAGGAAATCCGCACCGTGGATTGGCAATGTGACGCCAGCAACGAGAAACTTATAATTAAATTTACCGTTTCCAAACGATAATGTGAGGTTCTCATAAACGTAGGTGGGGATTGCAGATCTGTTGGCAGCTAGCAAGCGGACGTCGGCAGACGTAGACAGACTTCGTCGTGTACTGAAGAGTTCCCTTGTCAAAAGAGAGCGGCAAGCACCCGTGTCTACCAAAATCGCACGCCTGTTCCTGCATCATGTATAAAGGAAAGATTAGAAACACGGGAGGCCACCGCCACGATCGATGGCCTACTTACACGTTTTTTGGCCGCAGACAATCCTTGGCACATATCTTCACGGTTGCCCCGAATCTGAAGTGGTAGTAGCAAAACTGCGGCGGAAGGATATAGTAAGTGGCTGTAGAAGTCGTTGGTTGGGACGGGAGCGAGTGGTGGGTGGTAGGTGGCTTTGTCGCCGCTTCGGCACGTCACAGGGTAGGCGTGTATGTCCTACGGCATTTACGTCAGCTTTGGTTGACGTTGAATAGGCGTCCAGTTTGTCAGGGGGGGAAGGCGTTGATGGAGGTCCTGAATTGGTTGTCAATAAGGGCGTCGGCTTTGGTCATCAAGTCCTTTATGGGTAAACTACTGACATTGGGTATGGCAGCTCGTATAGATCCGGGTAAGCGGCGTATCCAAAGGGCACGGAGTAGGTTCACCTAACAAAGAGAGCCGTCTGTGGCAGGTTGCCGAGGAGCGATACTGGTCATTTCCCAAAGGGCGAGCGAAGCCCTTTGGTCCCCCAACGGTTGTTGCGAGAGCTGAAAAAGCTTTACTATACGGGTGGCCGGCGACGTCTAGTACTGCTGCAGAAGGTATATTTTGAGGGCGTCATACACTATTGGAGTGTCTCCTTGTTCACAAAGCCAGTCAGATATTTTCGGGAAGGTGTCTTCAGGTATCGCCGCGAGAACATAATATGCTTTGATGGTTGAGCGAGTCACACCCTTGATGCTTAACTGGACTTCTGTGCGCTGAAACCACGCAAACGCCTCTCCGCTGGCGAATGAGGAAAGTTTCAATGGGGGAGCGGCAGCATTAACTCTAGTAAAGTCTGACATAGTACCAACGAGAAAGAGGCGAGGGTGGGTGGAAGGCGGGAGGAGCGAGTCGACTTCTGGGGTCACCAATGTGACGGGGCGAGAGAAGGTTGTGACTCAAAGACAGGATGAAAGAAACTGAGTGAGTTTATTATAGAACACTCTCCTTTATATACAAAAGCTCAATGCAACAGGAAATTTCATGTTCAAAACCAACACCGTTACCGGTGAGAAAAATAGGCATGTTTATTCAGATTCTTTTCAGTACGAGGGAAGAGCGAAGATACAAGCATAATATTTACACAAAGTGAACTATGTACAATCGTGTGATATACGGTTGGTCCACTCGTCTATCTTATTTCTCTTCCTCTTGTTTGTTAAAGTGTTTATAGTTCATATTGGAGATATTTATCTTAATGATGTTACTGCTCTTAAAATATTTTATGTTCCTTTTTTCCTTTCCTCACTGGGCTATTTTCCTTGCTGGAACCCCTGGGCTTATAGAATCCTGCTTTTCCGACTAAGGTTGTAGCTTAGAATGTAATAATATATATATATATATATATATATATATATATATATATATATATATATATATATATATATATATATTATATGTATATATAAACTTATATATGTATATATACACATATATGTATGTATACATATATATATATGTATATCTATATATATATATATATATATATATATATATATATATATATATATATATATATATATATATATATATATATACTATATACTGTATATATTTGTATATATATATATATATATATATATATATATATATATATATATATATATATATATATATATGTAAATATACACACACACTATATATATATATATATATATATATATATATATATATATATATATATATATATATATATATATATATATATATATATATATAAAATAACACCCACGAATGGCATTTAATACCGAATTCTATCTTGGGAATATATATCCACTTGGAATTCATTTTATGGTAACAGCTTCTGGCCGGGTAGAGATTCGAACCCCCACCTGTTTGGCTGGAAACTATGCCTGCAGAGACCTTACCGACTGAGCTCGGTCGGTAAGGTCTCTGCCGGCATAGTTTCCAGCCAAACAGGTGGGGGTTTGAATATTCGAACCCCCACCTGTTTGGCTGGAAACTATGCCTGCAGAGACCTTACCGACTGAGCTCAGTTGGTAAGGTCTCTGCCGGCATAGTTTCCAGCCAAACAGGTGGGGGTTCGAATCTCTACCCGGCCAGAAGCTGTTACCATAAAATGAATTCCAAGTGGATATATATTCCCAAGATAGAATTCGGTATTAAATGCCATTCGTGGGTGATATTTACATTGATTGAAATCACGTGTGCTTGTGATATATGTTCATATATATATTTATATATATATATATATATATATATATATATATATACATATATATATATATATATATATATATATGTATATATATATATATATATATATATATATATATATATATATATATATATATATATATATATACATATATATATATATACATATATATATATATATATATATATATATATATATATATATATATATGTATATATATATATATATATATATATATATATATATATATATATATATATATATATATATATATATATATATGTGTGTGTGTGTATGTATATGTGGGTGTGGGTGTGTGATTGTGTGTGGGTGTGTGATTGTGGGTGTGTGCCTGTTCATTTTTGCGTAGTACCAACGGAATTACTAATGAATTCTACTATTTCCTGCATCATATTTCTCCTTCCAGTCACACATCTTAGTAACGTGGGAAACTTAGCGTTCCAGCAGCCGAGGATGGAGGTTTTTGTCAAAGAAAAAAAAGCACCCGCCCTCCTACTCACCCTTCAGGCCTCAACTAATTCTAGCAGTAAGTCAACTTCGTTATAAGACTGCGTTGCATCAAGTCATTTTGCATCTGTTTATATTTTATTGTTTCTTGTTATGTTAACGATTTAATCATTTTCTTGTGAGTGGATGATTTTTTTCATTTTCCTTGTATATCAGATTTACATTCTTTGTAATTTTTCCTTGTTTTCCTTGTATATTAGATTTATATTCTTTTCATTTTTTCCTTGGTTTCTTTGTATATTAGATTGAAACTCTTTGTGCTGTTTTTTTTTCTTTTCTTGTTTTCCTTGTATATTAGATTTATATTCTTTATAATTTTTCCATTCCTCGTTTTCCTTGTATATTGGATTTATACACTTTGTATCGTAATTTTTTTCTGTCATATGAGCTTAGATTTCAGTTTCGAATTTCCTGTAGCATAGAGTTTACCTTCCAATTGCCTACAATGTCTTTCCTTCAAAGATAACATACAGGAGATATCTTCATTATCAGCAGCATAATAGTTATTGGCTTACCGTCCTTCTCTCCTACTAACTTCTATTTCCTAGTAATATTGTTTATAAGCCTACACACTGATTCTGGTTCTTTTCACTTTCTATTTTCTGTTTTTCTTTTCATTCCAAGACTTTACTCATCAGAAGTCCAGACTATTTCTGTCTTTGGACACTATATTCGATGAAACTTCAGGCAATATATCTTTGTATATAGCCACAAGACATCTTCCATTTCTCTTCTCAGCCCTTACAGTATTTCTCTGTTCTCGGAAGAGTACTGCAGGCATACAACAAACATAAAACATATTTGAAGTTTACTATCACAATAGCCTTATTCGCTGGCTGTGCAGCAGTTCATTTCAATTTCATTCAGGCTTGCTACGAGTATATCGCTATTATCTCAATATATGATATATATTCAGATTTATATATCAACTTTGTTGTACCCTTTGTCGGAATATTGATTTGGGAAATTTTTCGTATGTATTTATTTCTACATCTAAGAATGGTGTGTATTAGTTGTGTTTTCAAACTCTTCACTTATAGATTGCTTTGTCTTCTTCACTGGAAGAAAAAATCCTTAAAGATTACACAATCTAACTTCACATGGAAAGCCCAATTTTCAATAATAAGGAATACATACTAAAACAGTTTCTTATTATTAGCAATATTAGTATCAATATACATACATATATAT
>NC_090742.1:111710814-111717839 GCF_036898095.1 Palaemon carinicauda
TAATTTTGATAATTTTGATGATCATAACATTATTCAATTATCAAAATTATCAAAATTATTATTATTATTATTATCATTATTATTATTGTTATTATTATTATTATTATTATTAACTTAATAATGGACCGAGTTTATGGGGATACAGCTACACCCACTCTCAACATCCCCGAGGCCTCTCTCCGTGCACTATTAGAAATATGCACCAAGAAAGCCCCTTTCACTTCACATAAGGGCCAAATATATATTCAGAAAGATGGCGTCGCTATGGTTTCCCCTTTAGGCGTCCTCCTTGCTAATTTGTATATGGGATTAGTCGAGGAGAGGTATTTCTCACTGTTCTTCGTGGAGAGCCACCCACGAGGAACTTGACAGAATTACTAAAATTCTGGTGAATAATGGCTTCACGTATAAGTACATTAATCGGCAGATCAAGAAAGAAATCGAAAAATGGTGCCAGAATAAGGCCCTGATAATACCAACATGCCAGCAAAAATAAATCTATACTATAAAGGCATTATGAGCGTAAACTACAAAGAAGAAGAAAAGACTATGAAAAATATAATAAAAAACAACGTTTTTGCCACGGCAGAGGATACTGAAATCAACCTCATAATTTATTACCAATCAGCAAAAACTCGAGACTTGATAATGAAAAACAACCCTGCCCCTGCCATGCAAGATGACTTGAAAAAGACAAACGTAGTGTACCGATATAAATGCCCTGTCCAGGAATGTCCTGGCACCTACATCGGGATGACGACGATGCGTCTTTCTAAGAGATTATCTTGCCACGTGCAACAGGGTGCAATAAAAATGCATTGCCTCCAAAAACATAATTTCAAGATAACAAGGGAGCATATAGTGAAAAATGTAACCATCATCGGCCGTGCCCCTGACAGCAGACGTCTCCGGATAATGGAAGCTCTTTTCATTCAACAACAAAGACCTAACCTCAACACCACGCAAAAAGGGACCTTATTGCCAACATGTATAAGGTCCACCACCAACAATAGTCCTGGCAATAACAACTATGACAGGACTGATATAGCCGAAGGTCAAAACATGGATTATATCCTGACAGAACCAGAATCAATAATCCCACCAAACATGCCGGCTAGGCAGAGGCCACTACCTCCTAGGATTAATGGTCTCCACCCTAGGGCGGTTCTTGACCACTAAAGATGGAATGTCGAAGCAGGACTCCATATGTAAGCCATCAAAACAACACCTGCATTTCAGTTCACTCTTGACAATGAGCAGAAAACCTTCTCACTGCTCGAAACCGGTTGAGTCGAAGGATGTGTTAAACTTAACTCCACGTAATTTATAATTTTTTTTACAAAAGTGACCATTACTTTATGCACATTAACATTGGGATAGTGGTTCATACTTTGTACATATTATCTGTACTTTTATAATGTGTTGTGATATATGAAAGACTAATTGTGAATGATATGGTCTTTATCAACTTCCTATTGATATGTCCCTTTCCCAGTTACTGGCGGATTATACAAATGAAGAAAAAAAAATAATAAGAACAATAGAAAAAGTTAATTACAAAATTAACGCCCCTGAGGCAGCAATCACTTTCAATAAAACGTGCTTAAAAGAGGGTCTACTCCCGAAGTATGTTATTATTATTATTATTATTATTATTATTATTATTATTATTATTACTATTATTATTATTATTAAAAATATAAGGATTATGATAAATATCATATGACCGTTGACTTTACACAATACTTTAGATCCTACTTAAAATATATAATAGGAATGATTGTACTTGAAATTTAATTAAAATCCTAACTATAAAATATCTATTTGTAGTGTCTTGATCATTAGCAATAGGTGTTGCGGTTTGGACTTTGCGGAGACGTTGTCGACAGAGGAAGTCGACCAGGAGGTCGAGTTCGACAGGGACGTCACTCGACCAAACGGAGATTGAGGAGACTCAGTCGAAAAGAATCACAATCGCAAAGATATCAGCCTTAATGGAAAGTTTGCCTCCAAGTCGGGCCGAACTATCGTCGGTAAGCACCAACATACAAACACACATACATACGCACACAATTACATATATATATATATATATATATATATATATATATATATATATTATATATATATATATATATGTATATATATATATATATATATATATTTATTTATATATATATATATATATATATATATATATATATGTATATATATATATATATATATATATATATATATATATATATATATATATATATATATATATATATACAGAGAGAGAGAGAGAGAGAGAGAGACAGAGAGAGAGAGAGAGAGAGAGAGAGAGGAGAGAGCGCACATGAGGAAAGTTCAACAATGTATATTTTAGTCAGCCAAATCATAACTTATAACATACTTTGTTTGTATTCGATTGCGAATTCGCCCCCCTTTGCTTACTGAGATATAATAGAAAGCAAAATAATGTATCTTATAAGAATATGTCTTTATTGTAACTCCATTCCTAGATTAGTTATCATATCGTACTTATTCTCAACCATTGAAACCAACCTCTCTGGGACTTTCCTCTTCCTCAAGAATCACCAAAATATCGTTTGCCAATCTTCTCAATCTTTCCCAATCACCAATCTGGTATCCCCTCAAAGGCTTTCAAACCATGCTCTTTTAGTTTGATTCTCCTTTAATTACCACATTCGTCTGTAGCTACCACATGCCATGACATTACTTCCCTGTATAAATATACAGTAGATACCATTAGACTCCCCTCTCAGTCTGTAGGTGTCCTTTACTCATATCCCTCTTATTAATCCAGCATCCATTCTACCCCTCTCTTGTTTTCTAATCCATTGCTTTTACTATCACTCCTGTAATGGTGAATTATCAAACTATTATTAAATCCTTTATTCTATGGGAAAATACTTCCACTTTCTAGGAAAGTTTTGAGCGAACTCTCCTTACAATGCTGGAATATTTCATATTCAATATGGATTTGCTATATCAAAGTCAATTGCTAATGAAAATAAATCTCAATAATTAAAGGCAGTTTCACTGAGATGTGATTTATTCTCTTAAGGAATTTTAAATATCTACACATATAAAGTTATTAGGAAATCCACTGGCACCCATGACTGATTTGTTAATGTTCCAATTTCTCTACTTGGCCTTTGAAAACCTAACATTAGAATGCAATTATTTGCATAGACTACAATTCTCACAGTTCATCTAAAAAACAAAAAGGTAAACCAATCCAATGATGAAAGCTAAAATTCCAGATGGAAAATATGAACATTTGAATGTCAATATTAATAAAAAAAAAATGTGCACTAGTAGCCTACTTTTTAAAATGCATATGGGAATAATCATGGTATTATCATTAATCATAATGATCATAAGGATACCTGATAGTTAAAAAAGAAAGTCCTTATTGTCCAGCATAGTAAAAAGGAATAATTTCATTGAATATCATATCATTATCATTTCCCTAATAACCAGTTGGAGTAAATGAAATCGAATTCAACTATGATTTGATAGGTGCTTTGGAATTCAGATTACACTCGGTATTTATCAAGCCAGTCTTTGTATATCTAGTTTAAGTGGCTATGTGTTACCTTTAAGAACTCCCCCGAAAGAAAACTGTCAATTATTTTTACTCTAAACAAATTCCCAACACCATCTATTGGCAACTGAGAGAAACAGCTATGGGATAATTGAATTTCTAATGTGTTTGGGAGTAAAGTTGTTAGGCAAGAGTAATTTTTGTCGAGAGTTATACTTGTATACAAATATAAGTATACGCAATTATGGTTTACTTGGCATAATGTTTTTTCTCTATAAACGTATAATGTCAGAAATGATAAAAGTAATGACTTTTTGAGTCAGTTAGACTTTCATTTTGCGCTACCCCCAGTAATGGACTCGCCCATCATAGATGCCATGAATACCGCAACGACCAACAAAATATGGTATACTATATTAACAAGAACAATAAACGGATTTTATGGTTCTATGTGACGTCAGATAAAACACATTTAAGATAGATCATCATGTTGTGACTGCAAGCACTATTTGAATTATCAAGCTTTCTACGATTTTTTTTATTTTTTTTTTTGCGGATTCCTATATTGGTAGCCTTGACTGATGTCCACCAAACTAAGGTAGTGGGATGACGTCACAAGCAGAAAAGAACTGTCGAAATAGTAACAGCAAACTCTATTCATTTCATAATGTGTTGGATTGATGATTAATGTAATTTCAAGTGATACATTCTTTTTAAATGTTTACTATTACAAAGTTTTTATTGTCCTAATGAATATTAATAGCCAAGAAGGTTTGGCCTGTTCGAATAGAATATTTTATTGGCACAATCCTCTTCTTCTTTGTCTGCATCTTTTCCCACTTCTATATGTGGTTGATGTTTGCGGCCAGCGTTCTCCATCTACCTCTGTCCCACACTTCATCACCGGTTAATCCCTTTGATCGAAGATTGTAGCAGTAAAATTTTCTATTCCAACAAAAAAACCTTCTTGGGTATTAATATTCATTAGGACAATAAAAACCTAGTAATTATAAACATTTAAAAAGAAACTGAAAAAATAGGATACTAGAGAGAGAGAGAGAGAGAGAGAGAGAGAGAGAGAGAGAAAGAGAGAGAAAATGAATGAAATTGCAATGAAACTGCAAGTGAAATAGGACATTGAGTATGTTTTTCAGAAATAAAAATTATGAGGGGTTACAGCAACGTAATTATTTAAGAAAAAATCATCAATCATTAAATAGTAAAAGAAAAACTATAAAAAAGGTAAATTTGTATTACATTTACCATAATTAACAGATCAATGCATCCAAGGCTGACCATTGTCTTGCTATCAAGTATATTATATATATATATATATATATATATATATATATATATATATATATATATATATATATACATATATATATATATATATATATACATATATATATATATATATATATATATATATATATATATATATACATATATATATATATATATATAATATATATATATATATATATATATATATATATATATATATATATATATATATATATATATATATATGTATATATATATATATATATGTATATATATATATATATATATATATATATATATATATCCTTGTGTGTGTGAGTGTATTATATATATATATATATATATATATATATATATATATATGCTTGTGTGTGTGAGTGTATTATATATATATATATATATATATATATATATATATATATACATATATATATATATATATATATATATACATATACATATATATATATATATATATATATATATATACATATCCATATACATATATATATATATATATATATATATATATGTATATATATATAGATATATATATATATATATATATATATATATATATATATATATATATATATATATATATCTTTATTTCACGTATTTAGAATTTATTTTCTTAAGTTTAATGATTCTTGATGGACAGCAGAGTTACTATTCATATCCCAATACTTAAATCCAGAGTTGTCATACAAATCACGTGCTTAATAATTGAAGTGTTTCAGTATATAAAATTAGTGTCTGTAGGTATGTATTAAATTTCTTCTGATATCTGTCTCGTATTCCATAAGTGTTGATAGAATCCTTATGTATGAGGATCAAGTTCACATACTTCTCAACTTCAATAAGTCTCATTTGATTCAAGAAAAATAATACTTATTTGGGTGAAAAGATTAAACAAAAAAAAATTATTTTGGTCTATATACGAATGGTTATTTAATAATGATTTTTCGTAAAATCACGTTGTCTCACTGCTTCCATTCTTTCCCCATCAGACATGGATGTCCTGGGTGGTACTAGGGAGAGCGGAGGAAGTTTACGGAAAGGATGCGAATGCTCCCAACGAGATCCATCCGAAGGCATCCTATATGGTAAGAAGGCCCCAACCAGCGGGGTCATAAGTTCCGATAAAGTCTGCGGGTGTCACCATCTCTCTTCAGCTGATGATATTCGCTTATGCGTATGAGGGAGAAGGATGTTCTCCAGGATCACTTTTGTCCTGCTGTTCGGATGTCTATCGATCCTGACTCTCTCTCTCTCTCTCTCTCTCTCTCTCTCTCTCTCTCTCTCTCTCTCTCTCTCTCTCTCTCTCTCTCTCTCAATTATATTCCTGCTTTAGGTTTTCATTCTTCACAAAAAGTTATAAGTACAATGGATGGTTTTATTTGCAGGATTATATAGTATTTTTATTAAAGAATCCTATTGTATATTCGTGATATAAAATATTGATAGATAATTATCATAGTTTTGATAATTCTAATAATAATATCAATAATTTTGATGATATCAATCATTTGATAATAATAATATCAATCATTTTGATCATAATAAATTTGATAATTTTGATTATTTGAATAATAATAGTAACAATAATTTTGATAATTTTGATAATTATAACATTGTTCAATTATCAAAATTATCAAATTATTATTATTATTATTATTATTATTATTATTATTATTATTATTATTATTATTATTAAAAATATATTAATTCTGATAACTATTACATGACTGTTGACTCTACATAATACTTTATAACATACTTGAAATATAAAATAGGAATGATTATACTTGAAATTTAATTAAAATCCTAATTATGTAATATCTATTTGTAGTGTCTTGATCATTAGCAATATGTGTTGCGGTTTGGACTTTGCGGAGACGTTGTCGACAGAGGAAGTCGACCAGGAGGTCGAGTTCGACAGGGACGTCACTCGACCAAACGGAGATTGAGGAGACTCAGTCGAAAAGAATCACAATCGCAAAGATATCAGCCTTAATGGAAAGTTTGCCTCCAAGTCGGGCCGAACTATCGTCGGTAAGTACCAACATACAAACACACACCACGCACACATACACACACACACACACACACACACACACACACACACACATATATATATATATATATATATATATATATATATATATATATATATATATATATA
>NC_090742.1:111718339-111720839 GCF_036898095.1 Palaemon carinicauda
ATGTTGCCAGGCCTTTACCGTTTTAGAAATGGATATATTGACGTAAATGAGCGTTATTACGATCACCTACCCACGCAAGATATTAACAAAGTAGATTAAAAAATACGGTAAACTTTATGAAAACAGGATATTTTACAGATATTTTTGGCTTAAAATAACGGTTTTTAACTATGTGCCATTTTATTGTGTAACCCTATATTAGAAAAAAATAGGAAATAGGAAGTTATAGAACGCTGACTGAACAGCGCCAGATAAAACTGGGAACAAATTATTATTATTATTATTATTATTATTATTATTATTATTATTATTATTATTATTATTATTATTATTATTATTATTATTATTATTATTATTATTATTATTATTAGCTAAGCTGCAACCCTAGTAGGAGAAACAAGATGTTATAATTCCAACAGCTTCAACAAGGAAAAATACCCCAGTGAAGAAAGGGAAAAAGGAAATAAATAAACTATATGAGAGGTAATGAATAATGAAAATAATATATGCTAAAGTCAGTAACAAAGTTAAAATAGATGTTTTAGTTGGGAAATGTTTTAACAAGGTCATCTTGCTGTACATTTAAAGACGAAACGAAAATTAGAAAAAGATGAAGTAGATTTGGATGGTTTTGATTATTTTGGTTTCATTACCCACTAAGTACAGCTCACTGACACAACTTAAATTGTATTCGATGTACATGAGAATCCAACAAATACTCCCACCACCACCACCACTACTACTACTACTACTACTACTACTTACTACTACTACTACTACTACTACTAATAATAATAATACTAATAATAATAATATGCCCACTATCTCATAAGGTTATAAAACTTTTATAAAAACGTATTGGTGGTTTCAATTTCTTATGGGAACGACACAAATTATTAAAAAGTAAAAGTAGAAAGACCGACATCGGATATCAGGTAAATTTATCCTCACTAATAAATAGAAAATGTATCTCTTACGCCTATTGACGCAAAGGGTGTCAGTAGATTTCACAGTCATCTCTATCTTGAACTTTTAAATCAATACTTCTCCATTCCTAATCTCCTACTTCAAGCTTCATTGTACTTAGCCATGTAGGCCTGGGCCTTCCAACTCTTCTAGTGCCTTGCGCAGACCAGGCGAAAGTTTGGTAAACTAATCTCTCTTGAGGTGTACGAAGAGCATGCCCAAACTATCTCCATCTACCCTCACTATGATCTCATCCACATTTGCCACTGGATTAATCTCTCTTGTAGTTTCATATGCCATTCTAGTAATCTCTCTTATAGTTACATTATTACTATAATCAATATTATGTTTCGCTGGAAATAATTTTAGCTTCAAAATAATAAGTTTTTGCATCAATCTTCTAAGGCTATAAGATATCTTTATATATTGTGTAAAGAGAGTGTTGAATAATAATCTGCTTAAGATTTTGAACTAGCACTCTACGACCCAGGTAATCTAGTAAAAGAATGTAAATATATTCATAGGTAGAGATTTCTCGCACAAATGTTGCTTGCCTCCAATCTGAGTAGCTACATTACATTGTTTATTTTAAAGGAAAAAAAGGTGAAATCAAGTATTTTATTCTTTGACTAAGAGAATCTGAGTTGTTTGTATTTATTTTCGCCGAAGTTTAATTCTTAGGCACGATAGGGTTGCCTACACCATTTTCATTTCAGTTATCTTATTAGTGTTATTTAACTTAAACAATATTATTCAGCTGTATATTCTAAGAATAAATCATACTTACTGGTAATGGGAATCATAAATCTTTATATTTCATAATCATTTGAATTAACATTTGGATAAATGAGTCTATTCAGGTTCATTGCGTAGAAATTTAGTGGTGATGAAGAGTCGTTTGCAGTCCAATGGTTTCATCGATGCACACAGTTCGGTTCTTTGACTTTTCTCATAAAGAAAATTTAATTAGTTTCTAATTGTTAGTCAGTTCAAAAAATATCATAATTATTTTTGGTATGCATATGCATAATGTATACACACATTATATATATATATATATATATATACTATATGTGTATGTATACATATACACACACCTATATGTATATATATATATATATATATATATTATATATGCATATTTATATGCATATATATACATATATATATATATACTGTATATATATATATATATATATATACTGTATATATATATATATATATATATACTGTATATATATACTGTATATATATATATATATATATATTTATATATATATATATATATACATATATATATATATATATTATATATTTATATGCATATATTATATATACTATATACTGTATACATAAAAGTATATTTATATGCATATATATATATATATATACATATACTGTATACATAAATGTATATTTATATGCATATATATATATATATATATTTATATGTATGTATATATATATATATATATATATCACTGTAAAGAACTGTAAAGACAATTATTACTATTAAAATTTTTCTTTAAAAGTC
>NC_090742.1:111748339-111750839 GCF_036898095.1 Palaemon carinicauda
TATATATGTATATATATATGTACATATATATATATATATATATATATATATATATATATATATATATATATATATATATATGCAGCATATATATATATATATATATATATATATATATATATATATATATATATATATATATGCAGCATATATATATATATATATATATATATATATATATATATATATATATATATATATATATATATATATATATATGTGTGTGTGTGTGTGTGTGTGTGTGTGTGTGTGAATTTATATGTGTACGTGTTTGTGCATAGACAGACGGACAGAGACCCATGCCTTTAGAACATGTTTGAACGTTACCGTCGTCTATAGAAATTACTCACTAATGATTTCTAAAAATATCTATATTGATATTAAGAGTAATAAAAAAAAATCAGCAGGTAGCGGTTCCAAAGTGAAAGTACTATACAAATAATTCCAATAGACCTCAATCTGTGTTATAAGCCTTTTGAAAATCAATGGCTGAAGATATTCTCATATAATGCGAGAAAATAGAATTTGGTTGTTCTTTCTATCAGTCACTTCATTTAATCAAAAATAGACCGTAGCCGGCACTGGTGTGTATATAGATAACTATGTAAATTTTCTTATCAAAAATTTAGATTAAAAAAAAAAATCTACAGCTACAGAGAGAAGGAGGCATGAGACCGTGTCGATGTTTGGGGGTGGGGGTTGGAGAGGTGGAGGGGTGGTTTTAGAAGTTCATTTTCATCTCTCAATTTGATTTTATCCCTGAATGTCAGAGTACCAGCGGTGCACCTTCGACAATAATGGTATAGCAAACTGAAACGAGAATTCCATTTAGAGACAATTCCCATTCTAAAAAAAAAAAAAAGAACTGGTTTCATTTGTTTTTATGTGAAAATTTCAAATTCTATTCCGCAGGTTCATCAGCGCAAAAAGGCTCCTCGTTACGGTTACATAACGCTAAAACGTAAAGTAAAAACAACAGTACATTTGACGTTTATTTTTTCCTAGAGGCCAACAGGGAGTTGAATATTTAAAGCGCCCTATGGTTATTCTATACGATATCTATCAATATTAGTTTCCTCTTGAATTATTGTATATTTATGGTGTATCATTATTTTCTTATTTCTTCAAGAAAAATTTAGATATGTCATAGAACTGAAGGTTCCAGATGTTTTTTAACAAAACTAATTGCCCTAGAATGCTGACAAGCTAAATATTGTATGCACATACTGTATATACTCAGACAAAAAGGAAAAATGACATTATGGAGACAACGAGCTTTTACTGAAATAAAAAAAAAAGTAAAATAAGAGCCATCAGATATTTCTGACCTCCGCCAATTAATATACTTAACATTTAACTGATGCCTCTCAGTTTTCTTATGGTGACTGTACAGTAGATGTTGAAAAGTGTATTGTTGATCCAGAATCGTGATCCTGAACCATATCACATCCAAAATTTCATGGTTTCTTCTGATGCATGATATCTTTCCATTGTTAAAATTTGGTGAAAATCCAATGTGTCAATTTGGTTTGACGTAATCTTTGAAAATGTGAAAAATATAAATCCATATTTAGAATCCGGATCTGATACTAGATCATCTCCAAAAGTGAATGGAGTCGTTTATTTCCTAAGTTCTATCTGTGGTGGAAATTTCGCCAAATCCGCGGTTTTTTTTTTTTTTTTTTTTTTTTTTTTTTTTTTTTGGACGTAGTCTTTAAAATTCTTTAAAATGGGGACGTCCAAGTCAATATAATGTTCAGATGATGAAGAATGGTTGGCTGGAACACTTTAAGGAGGTAATGAATAAAAGATACGAAGGGAATAATTTGATTGATATATCTGAAGCCCATGAATGAATTCAGCGTGTCTGAAGTCGAAGCTATCATTAGAAAACTCAGGAGATGGAAAGCTTTTGGTTATGATGGAATAACTACAGAGGGGACACTGGCCGAAAATGAAGTGACTCCTAGAATACTTAAAAGATTATTTTGTAGAATGTGGCATGAAGAGGCAAAACCTGAGGAAAGGGAGTTAGGAATGCTGATGAAAATACCCTAAAAAAGGGGACTCGACTTATTGCATTAATCACAGAGGTATCATATTTACGTTAGTCGTCATAAAAAGGATGAAGAAGCAGTATTTAGAAAAGTTAGTTGTACTTACAATATTTTCATTTTAGACACGCATGGCAATGCGTAGAATATATATATCTCCTTATGATCTTTTTTTCGGACTATGACAAAACCTTTGATAGGGTGCACCAGCCAATTTTGTGCAGAGTTCTACGATATTATGGAATTCCTCTTAAATATGTGAATTTGATAAAGTCTGTTCATTAGCATAGCAAGTCGAAGTACAGTGTTTTATAAAAAAAAAAAAAAAAAAAAAAAAAAATCCAGGGAACAGCAGAGTGCTCCAAGGGAATGTGTTGTCACCTATGTTGTTTATTCTCCTCATGGGATTTATAATGCATAGAACTGGTGGAGGTGTTGGAGAAGGT
>NC_090742.1:111758339-111763339 GCF_036898095.1 Palaemon carinicauda
TTTTTACACTCAATCAAGGTGTTTTGATATGAGAGTATATATTTTTATCCATATTAAGGCAGTACATATATAGGACTTTATTTTTTATTTCTTTTTATTTTTGGGCGGGGTGTGGTACGGCTACTTGGACCTCGCCATATTCCAGTGCAACCCTGGATAGGTACTCTACTCGGACACCCTTTAAGGGTATACTCGGTCGCACGCGACCCCGACTCCCAAAAAAATTCAGGAAAAATTTAGTTATGCATCAATCTATATTGTTTGACTTGCTAAAAATACTTCAGAGAATGCTAAAAACTACAGAAAATATAAATGATACCCATCTACAAAATAACTACTTATTAGAAATATATTAAAAATTTAAGTATACAAAAAAAAGACTACGTAAATATTAAAAAAAAATAGAAATATACATATTCACATAAATCCCTTTAGGACGCCTTCTTAGATGGTAAAGCAACAGCGTGTAATTGCTGGAAATGAGTTGGACCCATAGAAGTCAAGATCTGAAATGAAAAAAAAAAGGTAATTTTTTTGGGCCAAAAAACTAGTCCAAGTTTCACTAATTTTTTCTGGTACCTAAATGAAATAGGAAGAGGCTAATTTCTTTATAGAATAAACTTATATTATCCTAGAACAGAAATACATAATAAAATGTGCACTAAGATGTAATTTACTGTTATATCAGGGGCGAAATCTAAAGGTCATTTTTTGACGGCCTGGTTTCACAATGTAAATTTCTTATGAAAATCATCGTATCTCCTATAAAATATGATATTTATGCATTAAAATATACCAAAATATCACGAATTCTATACAGAACAAGAATATATAGAGATATGCCAACTTACCTTTCGGGTATGTCAACAAAATGGCCGCAGACTGCAACAACTCTTACAGTCCAATCTACCACTTGAAATGAAGAATGGGTATGTAAATTTCAAGGTGTTATTTATTCATCTAATTATCAGTGGATTGGAATAAAACTGATATGATGGCTTTCTGGATGTTTGACATATAAACATATAAAATTTAAATTCTTTGAAATAAATTTTAGATAAAAAATGGGTGATATCTATTTTGTAAAGATTAAAATTTCCGTATTTATACAAACAAGTAGTAAAAAAAGAAAGTTTCATGATTTAACCTAGCTATAACTATCAGGTACAGTTCAGATACAAGACAGTTTGAAGCTATAGACAAACAGGCTTCCTGCTCTTCAAACAAGTGGTGTTTGTCATGTGGTCAGTCTTAGGTGGGCAGCTATGACAGTAAGTCCTTTCAGGAAGCTTGATGTGACCAACACAAAATTGATACCATACTTATAGCAAGAGAAAATAGAATTAGTAAGTAATAAAAGTAAAAGGATATCAAATAGCAAATCGGTAGCCAATCAATGTAAAATGAAATCAAAATAAGAAACTGCTGACCAATAAAAAGTAAAATAATATCAAATTATTATATATACATAAACTATGATCTATGATAATAATAATAATAATAATAATAATAATAATAATAATAATAATAATAATAATAATAATAATAATAATAATAATAATAATAATAAAACTCTATATAAATCAATTTCAAGTACATAATACACATAAGAAAAATATTGACAAATACGAAGGAGAAATTATCAGAGAAATAAATATCAAACACACGAGGTTTCAAGCTCCATATTATCATCAACATCTCTTTTTAACTCCATTAGAAGTGTGTTGATGACATCCACGCCGAGGGAATACTGCCTGCTGGCCATTATTGAAGATAAATTCAAAATAAATAGAACAAAATCAGAAATTTGTAAAAAATAAAAAAAAATTCAGAAATTAGCATTTGAGGGAAAATGGACCTCATGGCAATATATGGCATCTAAGCCAAAACCAATGTCATGCAAGTGGTAGACACACCATCCACCCACACTTTCCAACTATAAAGAACCAAACAAGTATCAACACTGTTCGACAATTTATAATTATGTAATAACTTTGCTGTTTGATCACTTACCCCTATGAAGGTATTTCAGGGTCGAGGTCAACCCCTGGGGGGGGGGGGGTAAAAAAAACGGGGAAGGAGGGAAGTTAGACGAAAATCAGTCCTAAAGCAGACAATGGCATATACACTAGTCACCCCTTGCAGGTCGATCACTTGCATATTCGAGACAGCTGAGGATTTATGGGGAAAAAACAGGTTTTGCACATGCTGTAGGGGTCGCGTACGACCCATCATACCTGTCCAGGGTTGATAAACGAAAACAGGATGTAAAGAGGTTTCGTACTTTTTGTGATGATGGGTCAATGTCTGTCAGAACTCACCAAAGTAAGTTGAGGTCATAGAATGTTTGCCCAAGAATTTTAAATACTTCCTGTAATGAGGTTCAGTTACATGAATTTCTTCTGGAGACACGACGTAAGGTGGAGAATTTCACATTCTGATTGAGAGCATTAATATATTCCCTTAGAAGCTTCTGAATATTCTATAGATTTACCCTGCCAATATTTTCCAAAATTACATTCAATTTATTTCATAAGTAGCTTCGATTTTCTTAAAAAAATTAAAGAGAAAACATTTATAATCTTTCAACTGTTTGCCTATCGCACTCTTATCGTCATCTGCAAAGGATATTCCTTGGTCAATCTTTTATTTCTATTTTTCTACTATTCTTAAATCCTCGAGTTTCCTCCTCTTACTTGTTCTCGCTTTTTTTGGTCTATTGCCTTTGCGGTGTAAGCAGTGACGGTATCTCACCAAAGACCTTTCCCAACTTACGAATACTTTTCCTTTATCTTCACCCAGGATTTCCTCGCTTGCTTCTTTTTTCTTCTTTGCCATATTTCTCTTTCCTTCTTCCTTCCCATAAACATTCTTACGTCCAGATTTTATTTTATTATTCATTTACATCTGAGTCTACAAACCTCTTTCTTTGCCTGTATTTTCCCCAGCTTCAATTTACCATTGCTTCTTCCCGTCCCCAGAGTAAAGTCTTTATCTCATAGCTAAGGTGAACACACCTTTCGTCTTTTTATTCTTTTTTATTTTTTAAGAGGTAATTCATAGCGGAAGGGTAAATGTGTTGATGGCTAAGAAATTTTACCTGGGCATATTTTACCAAGCGTTTCCGAAGTAAAGATTACCAGAGAAAGACAGGGTAAAACTGAAAATGGGGGTTGAAGGTAGTTTTTAAGGCCTTTTCCTAGGTGAGGTTATTATCTGGACTGTTCATAAAGTTATAGCCTTTACTTTATAGGATGTGATTGCTTTATAAGATATGATTATTTTTACAGGGGATGATATCTTATAAGGCCATAACGTTCACGGACATGTCATGATCTGATTATATTCTATAGTTGTTTTATG
The DNA here is from genome assembly GCF_036898095.1 of Palaemon carinicauda. Classification (NCBI taxonomy): domain Eukaryota; kingdom Metazoa; phylum Arthropoda; class Malacostraca; order Decapoda; family Palaemonidae; genus Palaemon; species Palaemon carinicauda. The sequence continues at coordinate 111,761,703 of NC_090742.1, forward strand.
ATCTTTAATATCAAAACAAGTATCCTGATTAACCCTTATGGTGCCAGTGGTAAATTCAACGAAACTTCTGATGTAACGAAATCTATCAAGACCACACAAGCCATAGCTTATTAATATTTATTGGAGAGCTCTTGTCAAAACCTTTCCATTGAATACCTACTTCTATAATTTGGGTGATTTCTTTAAAAGTTTCTTTTTCAAATTTTGACTAAGTCACCGATTACAGTGAAAGGGTCAATGATTGTGCAAGGTTTCCAGCATTGTTTTACATAATTCATATTTTTTCAAAATTTACATTAACTATTTTATCTGAGCCATTATATTAATCAAATGTTTATGTTTCTGTATAAGTTACACATATTCTTGGCATGCGACAACCCTTTTTATTACTGATCATAATGGAATAATAATCGAACCCGAAGGCATTTTAGAAATCTTTCCCCTAATTGTATCTGTGATTAAAATTATGATAAACCAGTTCAGAAAATACTATAATCTTATTATAATAGGGTAATACAGTTTTAAATTGACATTATTACCGAAAAAAATAAGGACAAAATTAAACTATTTGGTGCTCAATAACATGCATGAACTATATTTAAATAAATGATTACTCACCATAGAGGCCAAGAATTTCCCATTTCCCTCGGTAGGCAATCGTAGGAAAGGTAATGAAATAATGAATCGTGGCGTGAAATATATATATATATATATATATATATATATATATATATATATATATATATATATATATATATATATATATATATATATATATACATATATATATATATATATATATATATATATATATATATATATATATATATATATATATATATATATAATATATATATATATATATATTATATATATATATATATATATACATATATATTATATATATATATATATATATATATATATATATATATATATATATATATATATATATATATATATATATATATATATATATATATATATGAATGTAGTGTGTGTTTGTGTTGGTACTTATGAGCCTATGTGTGTTGATGAAAAATGAGAGGAAGAGAGTAACGCTTAGATCAACGAAACATTTTATTGCCAAAGTTGGATCATAAATAGATTTAAAATTACATTTAGCTATCTTGGATTAACCAATTATAAAATTTTTGATAGACAATTGTTACTTAGTGCAGTAGAAAAGGTTTAAAATAAAGGGTATTGTTATTTTGTTTCGTTAATGATGAATAATATTCTCGCGAGTGTGTTTTAATAAGAATTGTATGAGATAGTTGCCAGGTTTCAACTCATCAAACTATCAATTTTAATATTCTCCTGTTCAAATGAAATACAGAGAAGATCTCACTGCAAATATTAGAGCATAATTGAAAAATTGAATGCCATGCAACGGCAATATACTAACTAGGATAGGTCTTCCAACTTGATATAAGTTAAATCTTATAAATAAATTGGGTAGCTTAGGCAGGGAAATATGTGACGGGATTCTTAAATGCTTGGTTCTTTAGAAAATAGCTAGCAAAAGGAATTGGATGGTGATCATATTATAACGTAAATAAATACAGGAGAGGATGAGAATTATAGGACTCTTTATTTGCGTATGAAAATGGGGAAAGGGCCTATCCAGCGATTAA
>NC_090742.1:111773339-111785839 GCF_036898095.1 Palaemon carinicauda
CACAGGACATTAATCAACGACGCACCAGCCTCGATGATGCAGCGACTATTTAATGCGCTGCCAGCAAATCTAAGAAATATATCAGGAATAAGCGTAGATGTGTTTAAGAATAAGCTCGATATATACCTAAGATGCATCCCAGACCATCCAAGACTGGAAGATGCAAAATACACCGGAAGATGCATTAGCAACTCTCTGGTGGATATACGAGATGCCTCACACTGAGGGACCTGGGGGAACACAAACATAGAATAAGGTAAGGCTCTCTCTCTCTATCTCTCTCTCTCTCTCTCTCTCTCTCTCTCTCTCTCTCTCTCTCTCTCTCTCTCTCTCTCTCTCTCTCTTTCTCTCTCTCTCTCTCTCTCTCTAGCAACGATAAGAATATTTTGGCTATGGATCTAGGAAAATATAAACAGGATCCATTTCTCTCCAGTAAATATAAACAGGATCCATTTCTCTCCAGCAAATTAGGTAAATAAAAAGTAGATGCTATGGGAGATATTACTGTACCAACCATGTGTCACACAATCGTACATAGTTCATTTTGTGCTTGTATCTTCGCTCTCCCCTCGCACTAAAAAGAATCTGAAAAATCATGTGTGCTTTTCTCCTCTGTAACAGTGTCGAATTTTCAACATGAAAATTTTGTTGCTTTGAGATTTTGTATATGAAGGAGAGTGTTCTACAATAAACTCACTCAGTTGTTTTCAACTTGCCTTTGAGTCACAACCTTCTCTCGGCACCGTCACATTGGTGACCCCGGAGTGACTCGCTCCTCCCGCCTCCCACCCCCCTCTGGCCTCTCAACTTTACTATGACGCCGTTAACACATACCTTCTGCAGCAGTACGCGCCGTCGCCAGCCGCCCGTATACCAACGCATTTTCAGCTCTCTCAACAACCGTTGGGGGACCAAAGAGCTTCGCTCACCTTCAGGAAAATGACCAGCATTATTCACCTGCAACCTGTCGCGGACGGCTCTCCTCGTGATGTGAACCTACTTCGTGCTCTTTGGGTAAGCCGTTTACCCAAACCTGTACGCGCTGCAATATCCGATGTCGATATTTTACCCATAAAGTACTTGATGACCAAAGCCGACACCCTTATGGACAGCCACTTCATGACCTTCAAAACCTCCATCAGCGCCTCCTCTTGTGACGAAGAGGACACCTATTCAACTTCAACCGAAGCTGACGTGAATGCCGTAGGACATACACGCCTATGAATGCCGTAGGCATATGAATGCCGTAGGACACACACGCCTATGAATGCCGTAGGACACACTCGCCTATGAATGCCATAGGCCTATGAATGCCGTAGGACACACACGCCTATGAATGCCGTAGGCCTATGAATGCTGTAGGACACACTCGCCTACCCCGTGACGAGCTGGAGCTGCAACAAAGCCACCCATCATCCACCACCCGCTCGCTCCCCAACTAACGACTTCTACAGCCACTCACTGCCGCTAATCGGCGCAGTTTTTACTACCTCTCCAGATTCAGGGCACCTATTTAACATGTTCAGCATGTCATTTTTAGGGGGGGGGGGGAGCCATGTACCAACCGTGTGTCACACGATCGTACATAGTTCATTTTGTGCTTGTATCTTCGCTCTCCCCTCGCACTAAAAAGAACCTGAAAAATCATGTCTGCTTTTCTCCTCTGTAACATTGTCGAATTTTCAACATGAAAATTCTTGTTGCTTTGAGATTTTGTATATAAAGGAGAGTGTTCTACAATAAACTCACTCAGTTGTTTTTAACTTGCCTTTGAATCACAACCTTCGTCACACGATCGTACATAGTTCATTTTGTGCTTGTATCTTAGCTCTCCCATCGCACTAAAAAGAACCTGAAAAATCATGTCTGCTCTTCTCCTCTATAACAGTGTCGAATTTTCAACATGAAAATTCTTGTTGCTTTGAGATTTTGTATATAAAGGAGAGTGTTCTACAATAAACTCACTCAGCTGTTTTCAACTTGTCTTTGAGTCATAAGCTTTTCTCGGCACCATCACAGTACTATCTAATGAAACAGAGATGGAAAAACTCAGGTAGATGTTGAATAAGAAAGAACACAGAAAAGGCATATTTAAACACTAACCCAAAGGAACACACTCATTATCTTCAGATCATATCTGTCTCATCATTGACTATATCCTCCAAAGCTGTATCTAGGTACCATATTTAATAACAGGTTAAAGCTGTTACCAGAACTGCAGACTCCCATTCGATTGGCTATTATGAAAATGCACAACAAAAATCTTTAATGAATGAGGAAGATGGAAGAAAGTTCTCAAGGGTATGTATGCTCTGCCTATTAGAGACAAATCGAGAACACATAACCAAACAGGCTCAGGCTAATGAATCCGGACCTTGGGGCCTCTGGTAATTTAACAGAATGGGTTATTTTTTCAGGATCTATTTAAAAGAAAATGAGAAAAAAAAAAAAACAGAAAATCTATTTCAAATTCTTTACAACCGAAATTATATGAGAAAGATATAACAACAAAGGGTATGTCAGAAAATCTCACATTCAAAACATGCCGCCTAATTGTCTGAGGCAAATCAGGGAAAAACTATCGAAATGAGCTCTCTTCATTTAACACACAACAAACATCCATTCGTATTACTTAATACAGCCACATAGAGGTTTGAAGGCTGATTGATTGAATGACTGTATGTTATCTATCGTTACTACAAATTCGGAAATGTTGGTCAAACAACTAGGTAGAGAATTAAAGGAGTACACGCAAAGTAAACGCAAGACAAATGCAATTATTTGGACTGCAGAGACGTTCTAGTCCAATTTTCTGAGCTTCACACACAGACAATATATTCAATATTCTTATGCCTGAGGGTGTTGACCCTGGACTAGGCAAGAGGTGCACGATCGTGATCCGGATAACAATTCATACTTCTGTAAAGTATACGAATTGTAACTTCCATTCTTCGACTGATTGCTCTGCCTTATAGTTTGAATTATGAGGGGCCTATTTGGGCACTCTATAGATACTGCTGTTATTAGTATTCTCTCTCTCTCTCTCTATCTCTCTCTCTCTCTCTCTCTCTCTCTCTCTCTCTCTCTCTCTCTCTCTCTCTCTCTCTCTCTCTCTCTCTCTCTCTCTCTCTCTCTTTTTATTTTTTTTGGCTGAGCGATAGTATTGTTTTATTAAGAAAAGACTAAAAAAATATTTTGAGTGCGTGGCTCACACAGTTTGTTTTTAATTATTGGGATTTGCATGATATTTCAGTTGGGTTTGGCAAACAAAGTCGAAAAATTTTAAAGTTATTTTACGTTGAAAGGAAAGGAAACATTACAGGAAGAAGCATAATTTTTCTCACAATAGATTACTTCCCTATTAATAGGTCATATTGCGTAGTTGCGAAAGGGGCTTACACTTGATCAATAACAATGTCAGTAAAAATTCTGCCAATATTTGAGAAAAAATGTCAGTTAGAGGACACGTTTATTGTCATATGCTGATATGAACCATCAGTAACTCAATGGGTTAAGAAAGGAAGGTTAGACATATTTCTAGGCCAACTATAAAAGGGTATTTTTTGCAATTATATTGGTCCAAGTGCTAAAGGAAAAAACGTAAACATAAAGGTTTAAAGGTCGTTCATGAATGGAAGAGGCAAGGGATAAGTCAATGTCCCTAAAGACTGACCATATATGCATATGATCAGCGGCCGAGCCCCCTCTCCATCAAGGTCAGACCAGGGAGAGCCCGGCAATAGCTGCTGATGATTCATCAGGCAGATCTTTAAGATTCCCTAAAATCGTTGAAAACCCCCTAAAAAAAGACTAAAACAATCTAGCTTGAGCAGGAATTGAACTCCTACCAAGCTGATTGTCAAGGACGTTTCCCATAGGCTACCACAACCTATGGATAAAAAAATTGGACTGCAAAACGTGAGACGTACACACATTTAATTCTCTTAAAACTTTCGTATGAATGAGGAGACTTACACGAATTTCTTGAAAGAACGAGAACTTTTATAGCAAAAAGAAATACAGTTATGCATGAATCTATCTCTTTAAATGAAAGACTGGCAATTAAGCTGTGTTCTTTGGCAACAGGAAACACTTTTACTGACCTGCTGTAATTATGAGTTAAGGAAAATTCTACAACCAGCTTGATGGCAAATGAAATACGTGATGGTACCATTACTGCCTTCCATAAATACATGAAGGTAACTATAACTGTATGAATAATTGAATCCAATAAATAGTTTAATTTATATTCATTTAATCTAGATACATTATTCCAATCATCAATGTTGTGCTGATACTGAAAATCATGAAATATTGAGTTAAATGTTCCATATGTGGCCGGGATGCTCTAATGAGTCGCTAATGCTGGAATTACCAGAAAGGTTTATTTTAACTGAATTGCTACTTAGTGTCCCTAGTTCACCCTCACATATTACTTTACTAAGAAATTTCTCATCAAGTAGTTTTTTTATCTAGTCTCATATTTTTTTTTTTTCAATGTATTATCCTAAAATTGAGGTATTTGCTCTTTAGAGTCATGATCATTTTCAAGATATTGATATTGGCAAGATAAAGTACAAGAGATAATTGAAGCTAAAATGCTCTGAAATACTTTAGAATTGAAACTGCGAAATACAGAAAATCTCAAAAGCACTGACATAAGTAAGAACAAAGCAAGCCAACAGTCTGAGCAACGTTCAAAGGAAACAACATCTTTTATGTATCAAAATCCTTAAGTGAAGAAAGAGGGGAAAGGGGGGGGGGGAGGTAAATACACCTGCTTAAAGATATCTGGAAAGACCTTGAGGGAGGAGAAGCATTTCGAAGAGCCTTTGATTTCAAAACAAGAAAGAAAATATGAATCACAGAACGATCCAGTAAAAATAGAAAAAAGAATATAAAGAGAAACCTTTTAACAATTAGAGTGAAGACGGGAGGTAAGTTTAATATCGTAATATCGATGACTGCAAACCTAGTTGATAAAGACCACTGTTCTTGAACAAATGTGTTAAGTGGCTTCTCTCCTTACTAGATTCTGGCTCAGGGAACACTTATGTGACGGGCCGAGAGAAGGCTGTGAACTCAAAGGCAGTATAAAAGCTACTGAGTTATTTATTATGTTCGTTGTTTGTAGAGATTGCCTGGCCCTTTTGGCCAGACACGGGCTTTTGCAATATTGCAGCCCGTAGGTGTTGGATAGGATGTATTGGGATAGGTAGTTGGGTGGGGGATATTCTGCAACATTTATTTTAGGATATTGGGATAGGTTTTGGGTGGTGATGGGATATTTGAAAAGGAGTGATTGACTGTGGAATATCGTCCTATGAGCCCACTGGATCCAGTCAGAGTTGGAGAGAAAGAGTTATAGTAGCAAGTCCAGATAAGTAGGAGAGCTCGGGAAGGAGTCGAAAATTTGTAGTCAGAGGAATTGATATAGGTGAAGTAAAAACACTTCATAGTGGTTTAAGCTTAAGTGTGAGATAGAGGGATAGTGTGAGATTTCAGCTAAGTAGGAGAAAGCTGAAAAGGAGGAGTTGTAGGAGTATTAGTGGTAGAGATAGGGTGGAATATAAAATTCCTTTTTTTCCTTCCTTGTTTTTTTTCTTTTCCCTCCCTTTTTTTTTTATAAAATAATACTTTTGATACTTTTAATGGATATTTTCAAGGGGGATGAAGTTGTTGATGGCAACAGCGGGTTACCATCTGAAGAGAGAAGAATGTGCTGGAGGTCAAAGAGACCCCACTGATCCCTGCCACACCCCCCGATAGGCAGCACAGGCCGCCTGTGCGACAAAGGGCTGCCAGTCCAGAGGACAGGAGGACAAGGCCGCAGCCACCAGCAATCCCCCAGCCTCCAGCACAGAATTGTAGAGAGGATAAGGTTTCTCTTTTAATTGCCGCTTTGATTTTACGTTGACTTTGTTGCAACGTGATCTCGGTTGAGGGTAACTCCGGAGAAATGCTGAGAGGGTATTGTGATTGTCAATAATGTGTTTGACAATTTCTGTTGCTGTTGCAGGAGTATTGGGATTAAGATCCTGCCAAAGTATGCTTGTTTCCTGACATTGCTGTAGATAGTGCTGTAAAGGTTCTTCTGTGTCCTGATTACAGTACTTGCATGGTCTGATTGGTCTGTGCTGTGCTGCCGTTATCTAAGATGATCTGCCAGTTGCATAGATATCCCAGTCGCAGTCTGCAAATGATTACTGCGTCCTGGTAAGGTGTTTGTCTTGCAATTGGGTGTGGTAATATGTTTGTGGCTTCAATGTACCACTTTGCAGATCTTGAGCCATCAAGGAAGGCCCTTCTAACTTCACTAGTCTTTTGAATGTTGCAGTAAGTGGCCATTTTATTTTGAATGGTTTTTAATGACTGTTGCAGAGTGATGCTGATAGTTTGGCACATTAAGGCCGATTTAGCTAGGTGGTCGGCCTCATCGTTGCCAGAGATTCCTATATGACTTGGTATCCAGTTCAAGGTGACTTGCCTGTTTTTTCTTTGGTGGAGCAGTGCTAAGAATTTAATTGCAGTGATAAGGTGCAAATTCTCTGTGGGCTCATTGTTGCTGAGGGCCATTGTGGCTCCTCTGGAATCTGTATGGATCGTTGTGTTACCGTTTTGTTGATTGGCATAGTGTTCTAGGGCTTTTGCAATGGCCACTAGTTAAGTTTGCAATGTGGAGGCATGGTTGGAAAGTCTCCAATTTGCTTTATATCCTGATGTAGAGATAACTGCAGCCGCAGCTGCAGGGATAGCACAGTCAACTGATCCATCTGTGTAGTAGGTATGAGGCGCAGTTGTGTTCCTGATTGCATCTGTTGCAGCTGCATTGAGTTGCTCTTGCGTGCAAAGAGCCTTGCTTGCTGCTGGTAGGATAGTGAAGTTGTATTTGATGGGATCACATGCCCAGGGAGCAGGAGGGATGTAGCCCTCAAATATTTGTTGTCCCTTAATTTTATGAGCCTCGTTTTGCATCTGCATTCTTCTGAGTGTATCCAGTAGTTTCTTTGCATGGGAGCTGGGCAGATCAAGTTCTTCAGCAAGAGGTAGAAGCCTTTTTATTTTGTCATTGAGTGGGCTTTTTCTGTCTGCGATGATTGACTTGAATATGATGCTGCTATTCCTTATGTCAATTCTTGCTGACAGGGAGATTAGGTTAGTTTCTGCTCTGAGTAGGCAGAGTCTTGTCCACATTGGAGAGCCACTGATGAGTCTCATGGCATTATTTTGGACCACCTATAATGAAGCATTTTGAGTGTCGGTCAATGCAGTAAGTGTAGGTGCTGCATAATCAATGTGGGATCGAATTGCTTGTAGGTAAAACAGCCTTAGGAGGTTATAGAATACTCCTTGTCTGAGGGAGGTCATTCGTTTCATGGCTGATAGACGGATTTTTGTCTTCTCTCTGAGGTAGGTTACTTCATTAGCTGCTGACAGGGTTTTGCTAATGATTACCCCGAGGTACATGAATTGACTCACCCATTCGATGTCCTCACCTCTCAGTGTGAAATTTTGAGGGTTTTGCAAGCGTTTTATACCCATTGCTTTGGTTTTGTTGGTATTGATCTTCAGACCAAGATCATTGCATTTGGCTTGGATCATGTCAAGAGCTTTTTGAGTGATATTTCTGGCATGAGCTTTGTTTGGGCATACTATGCATATGTCATCTGCATATATGAATATCTCCACTCCTTTTGGGAGTCTTAGAGTGGCTATGTTCTTCATTAGTAGATTGAACAGGTAGGGGCTGAGTATGCCTCCTTGTGGTGTTCCGTTTTCTAGTGGGATGAACTCAGTGCTTTTTCCTTGGAAAGTGACTCTGGCCTCTCGATTTTGTGTATAGTTTCGAGTCCAGGCCAGTAGGCGTCCTTTCACTCTTTTTTAACAAGTGTAAAGAGTATAGCTGGTGAGCTGGCTAGCTCAAAGGCTTTCTCGAGATCAAGGAAAATGACAAAAGCTTTTTTGTCGTTGATTGTTGAGAGGACATCTGTGATGCATTCTTGAGTGCCTATGCCATTTCTGTAGGCATACAGGCGATGATGTAGTTGGCCTATTTTCCACTGCAGTCTGTTCAACACCATTCTCTCAGCTACTTTTTCTATGCAGCTTATCAAAGCTATAGGTCTGTACGTATTTGGCTCCTTAGGTTTTGGAATAGGTTTAGTGTCCTGCTGGTTCCATGTGGTTGGACGTAGTCTTTCCGTATGTGTCCTATTTATTAGATGCAGGTAGACTAATTTGGCATGGTCTCCCATGTTTCTCAGCAGGCTATATGTGAAAAGATCGGCTCCAGGGGCAGTGTCCTTCCTGCCTTTTTATAGGGCCGTATTTAGTTCTTCCATGGTATAGGGGTGATCAGTACCATCTACCATGTTGCAGGTGGCTTCTATGATGTTGTTCCTGATTGGGAGCAGAGTTCTCTGCCTGTTGATGGTTGGCAGAGGTAGATTGATGCTTTTTGCTCTGTCCGCAAAGTTGTTGGCAATCCTCTTGGCTTCAGCTAATGGGTCTGGGTGTGTGACTCTGGGAGTATTATATTTCCCAGAGACTTGGTTAAACCCGCCCCATATTTTGGCTAGGGATGTGCTGAAGTTGACCTCGTTACACCATGAGTACCATTTGTCTAGTTTTACTTCCAGTGATACTTGTACAGAATGCTTGATTATGTAGTTCATCTGTTCTGTGTCTCCTGAGAAGTTTCCTGGTCCTGTTTATTCTAGCATTCATTTCTTTGACGCGGCTGTTGTAGTACCAGGCATCGGCATGTTTCTTCTCAGAGTACTTTTTTTGTGGCATGGATACACTGGCTGCTACCTCTAGTTGTTTGCTGAAGTCGGTAGATAGGGTGGAGATATCATTATGCAGGTGTTTTATATATTCCAAGGCCCACTCTGTGATGGCTGTTTTGAGTTTTTCCCAGTCAGCAAACTCCGGGTTCCACCTTTTTGGGGGTGGAGGAGGAGGTGGGTATTTCTGCAATTCGAGTGTTACTTCTATGGCAAAGTGATCGCTGGTTAGTACAGGATGTAGTTGCCATGTAGCTCCTCTTTGTATGGCACTGGATAAGTAGGTAAGATCTAGACGACCTCCTTTTAAATGGGTGGCTTCTGTAACATTGTTGAGCAGTGCTACATCAGGATATTCTTGCAGCAGGGCGTGCAAGTGTCTGCCAGTTTGATTTGTGTTGGATATAGAGTTCATGAACTGATGATGAGCATTAAAGTCGCCTGCAATAATTGAGTCTTCGTTGGAGGCTTCTGCAAAGAGTGCCTCGGCATCGATGTATTTTGCTGGGGATTTATATATGTTGTGGACTGTTAGCATTGTGGTTAGGAGAGATATCTGGATACTCAACGTCTCAGCCTCGGTCCCACAGTCAATGCTTGGTAGTAGTTTGGAGTGGATACTGCTTTTAATGAGGGTAGTCAGTCCTCTTGTCGTTGGTGATTGATACGTTGAGTATACTTTGTATCCTGAGAACGAGAATGGTGTGTTCTCATTAAGCAGAGTTTCTTGCAGAATGATAATGTCAGGGTTTTGCACTGAAGTTTGTGATTGAAGAAATGCAAACTTGTTTCGAAGTCCACAGATATTCCATTGGAGCACTTTTACCTGCGTATTGTGATTGTTGCAAGTGGTTGTATGAGGTCCATTTGCATTGGGAATTATGAAGGGAAATGTGCTTTTAGTTCCTAGGCGGCGTTGTCAAACACGAAGTCATCCAATGACTCCTGTGAGAATTTGATTTTGCGGGATCGCAAGAAGTTTCGGAGGAAGTTGCTGATGGCTGCCAGCAGAGCACCCATGGGACATGCAGAGATGTCGAACTCACTGATGTCTCTTTTTGAAAGGTTGTTTGGAGTGGCGTGAGGCGCTAGATTTACTTGTTGAGGTGGAAGGTAGGTTAGGAAATTTTTTTAGGGAGTGGGAAATGTTAGGTGTGTGAGTGGTAGGTACAGAGGAGGATGGGTTGGGTTCTGGTTGTTTTGGCTGGGTGAGGGTAGGAGAATTGGTTGGGGAGGTAAGTTTTAGAGGTGAGGGAGTACGGGGAGTATGGGTTGGGGATCTTTTTTCTTTGGAAGGAGGTTTAGGTGTTTGTTGAGGTTTAGGAGCTGGAGAGGGAGTTGGTGGAGAGGAAGGTTCAGGAATGGAATGTCTGGAAGGGTTAGGATTTTGTTGGGAGGAAGGTGTAGGGTTTTGTGTAGTTGGATGTGGCTGCGTTCGACGCTGTTGACGTGGATGGAGGTTGTAGTGGCGGTCAGCTCCTTGGCGGTCTGCTATTCTCAGAAGTCTATGGGGGCATCTATCATGCCAAGCATGATGGGATCAGCGGGCGATGGTTTTATGCCCTGCTTTGTGCCTGGCAATACAGTAGGCGGTGAGGTGTTGTGTGCTGCTGCAGACCCCACAGATCTCCGGACCTGTACAGTGGGATTTATGGTGTCCAAACTTTTGACACCGGAAGCATCTGAGTGGCTCTTTGATGTACTCTTCGGTGCGGAAGGTGCCCCAAAGGCCGAAGGATAGGTGAGGAGGGCGAGCTCCCTTGTGGACTGCCTCCAGTTTATAGGATCTGCCTCCGGCCTTTCCCTCACATCTCTTGACAGTGATGATAGAAGGATGTTGGAGCACTGGTTCAAGTGGAAGGTCAAGGTCGTAGACAACAATGATGATGGTAGGTTTATCGTTGATGTCTAGTTTAAGGACATTTTCCTGTTGCTGTAGGTAGGTCTTGGTCTGCTCATCTTTTGCTGTGATGACCAGTTGTCCCCTGCAATTGGGCCGTATGGTCATATTAAGTCGAGGATTGCTGGCTTCCATGGCAACTATGGCAGCATAGGATGTTATGCTGGGTCCTGGAGTAAGCCTGAACTTGGAGTCTCCAGTTGCTGCTGTTTGTGTAGGTGGGTCTTGAGAGGGGATGATCTCAGTCTCAGATACTTCTTGGGTTGCTGGTAGGTGGTCCGGGGTGTGCACAGGGTGGTCCCTTGAAGTTTCAGGGACTGGTTCCATTGCAGGTGGTTGAGGGCGCTTAGCATGGCTCCTCAAAGTCAGGCCTCTGGGTTTTTTTATCCTTCCCTTCTCCACTCTTGTTCGAGGGGAGGAGGTGGGGATGGGGGACGAACCCCTGTCTGCCATTGCAGACCGCGATGGTGGTCTTCAGCTGTCGAACGATGTGTACTTCAGGTGTCGTCAAATGATGAATTAAAACAAAACTAAAATCAAGACTGAAATAACTCTACGGGGACCGCAGTGAAAATTTCAGTTACTCGGTGGTTAAAGTCGATCTTTTCACTAGCTTGTTAGTGAAGAAGATGGAATTTATTATAGAACACTCTCCTTTATATACAAAACCTCAAGGCAACAGGAAATTAAATGTTAGAGAAACAGACAATGTTACATAGGAGAAACGCAGACATGTTTATTCTGGTTCTTTTTAGTGCGAAGAAAGAGCGAAGATACAAGCATAATATATACAAAATGAATTATGTACGATCGTGTGACACACGGTTGGTACACTTAGAAGAGTTTAGCATATTTATTGTAGTTACACTGCACGTTGTTAGGTATGATTTTGAACAAAATGAAAAAGACATTACAATATTTGTAATTTAGCAATTTAACAAATCATGTTCTACCAGTGAACATTTTTCGCATTAAATCGGTGATAGAAATTACTTTATACCAAATTCTATCACTTTAGAGTTTAGAGCAGCGATGTCATACAGGAGTCATTATAACGTTTATTCTAATTCTTATCCATTTAAGTGTAGCTTATTAAAAGGGAAACATTTGTCCATTAATTATCGTCTTAGACAAAAAGAGGTTATAAATTATGTCACATTGAGGTAAAATTGTTAAACAACCCAAATTTATTTCCTTTGCCTACTAAAATGAAATTAAGAATGATGCAGTCCTGACATGGAAAGTTTTGGACAAAGGAATTAACTGAAAATGTTATAATGCACAAATAATTATTTGCTGCTATAAAAGATTATTATTATATGTATTAATTAGTAAGAGAGAGAGAGAGAGAGAGAGAGAGAGAGAGAGAGAGAGAGAGAGAGAGAGAGAGAGAGAGAGAGAGAGAGATCATTATATAATTAATTCAGAATGATCCCCCCAAAAAGAACATAAACTTTTACGATAATGTTCAATCGAAGATTCTTCAAGAAATATGGATTTTGATCATATTAAAGGAAATAATCAAAATATTCTAACGTTTGTTTTTCCTCGAATATAGTAAAGATAGATCTTTAGTCTATTTGTAGAGAGAGAGAGAGAGAGAGAGAGAGAGAGAGAGAGAGAGAGAGAGAGAGAGAGAGAGAGAGAGAGAGAGAGAGAGAGAGGGCGGTGGGGCTGTTATCTCATTATGTAAATCATAGTAATAGAATTCAGAGTTAAAACGGGCCAGATCTTCAATGACAGCAATCACTGGAATGTAAAAGAGTCTGACTCTTCATCCGAATGAAATAAAAAGACTTTGAAGACATACAAGA
>NC_090742.1:111790839-111808339 GCF_036898095.1 Palaemon carinicauda
TCTCTCTCATAATCCTATTTGTATATATTACGAAGTAATTAATAACTATATTTCAAACTTGTAGATATAGAGAATAATTGAAAAAAATTTCTACTCTGCAAATGGAACTAAATTAGGAAGAGCAGTAATTAAAAGTAGAAGTGGAATTAGACAAATATGATATTTTTGTTACTAACTAGACGAAAATAATGAAAGGAATATGAAAGATTCAAAACCAAATAAGGGAAAGTAGGAACTCTTACGTATATAAAACGTAAGGAAAGCAATAAAATCTCGAACAACATTTTAATACTAACTAAATTAGATACGTGAAATAAAAAATAAAATGCTTATAATTGAATGGATATGAATCTATATAAAATATCTAACGGAGGATTTTATTTCATATATTTTCGCATAGAGGAATTGCATGACACTTGTGGTTTATAAATATCATACCGACAAGTAGGAAAATTGAAATTTAAAAAAAAAAAACAATCTTTACAATAGGTTTTCATGAATCAAACTCATATAGAGGCAAAACGTAGAGTTAGATGCAAATCCTGAATAAATCGTTCTTCTTCTTCTTCTTCTTCTTCTTCTTCTTCGAGAGAGAGAGAGAGAGAGAGAGAGAGAGAGAGAGAGGAGAGAGAGAGAGAGAGAGAGAGAGAGAGAGAGAGAGAGAGAGAGAGAGAGAGAGAGAGAGAGAAAGAGATTGATCATCAATCTTCTTCGATCTAGGTACTACAGTTTTCCATACAATTGTTCTAGCACAAGGGTATTAAACAAAGCCTTTTAAATTCAACTATATTTCAAATATAATATCAATCTAATTATTCATTCTGAATAATACAAAAGCATGTTATCCTTCAATGACCCTTTATTATAAGTCTCATTATCCTTGGAGCCATTGACAATGAAAATAACTTTCCATCACCTGCAATATATTGTTATTTTTGGGCTCAGGCCATGTCGTCCTGATGGAAGTTCCTTTAAAGTAGCTTCCTAGGGTATAATTGACTACAGTGATATCCCCAGAGAATTTAACCTTAAGGTACCCAGAATTCTAACTCCTGACGCGAATATCCCTAATTATTACCTTTAGGGATATCACGTAATATCAGAGGACGTATTCTCGACACGCCACATAGCTATATTCACCGCGAATAGCATTTACACTTCGAGAGGGAAAGTGGCAAAAATGAAAGGAGAGCCATTATTAAGGCACTACTCCTTACTGTTTTGAGTAACTATATGACGTCATATCCGACCGCCATCTTGTTATTCCTTCTTTCGTAGTGCAATAACTCGGTGATTTTCCTATGTTCTCTCGCTATCTTGGAAGGTTTTTGGACTTATTATGTTTTCTCTACCATCTTCTGCCTCTGGAAAGTTGAGTATTGAATTTTACATTGTATAAATGTTGGCTCTTGCCCTTTTTATTTACGAATTAAAACTAAATTAACATTGCAAGAGCTATTGCCTAGCCGGAGGCGTCATGGACGCTGTCGTTCGTCATGCATGAGCCCTTTAGTTAGCCAGAACGACCTTTCTGACCTTTATAGCTGACATATCTTTAGCTATTTAGTCTTCATTGCTAGGAGGGGTTTATATTATGCCGATAGTATTAATTTTAGCTTAGGCGATTTAGGTAACCGAACCTAGGAATGCTAAGATTACTAGTCTAGGCATTCAGTTTTAGTACTTCATGCATGATATAATAGACTTTCCTAGTGTTATAATTTTAATGAAGCTTTAGGCGAAATTTATACCTGTAAGATATCTATATAAATGCATAATTTCCTCTTCCAAGATAGTATACAAGAGAGTTTCGGTGATTTAGGTAATCGATTCTCACTGCCTCTAGGCTATTAGCCTGGTGGCTTTAGTATACTTTCATACATGTCGCCGGTTGCTCCTTGTATCGTATTATTTAAGTGGGGATAGATATCTCCTAAGGTTTTATAAGACGATACTAATCTCCTCTGAAGATTTTAGAGCAATCTCTTTCCCTCTGAGTTAGCCTAGGCTTCACCGTAGTCTGTGATACCTTGAATTGCATTCAGGTAGAACTAAGCTAGGGATTTCTGTCCTCCCCAATAGCATCAGATGCAGGTTTTAGGATTGGTCAGAAACTCAGAGTATTAGTCTGTGATCAATAGCCTCCTGATTGGGTGAATGTCATTTCCCAGTTAGGTTAGGCTACCGACATAGGAGGCTACACCTCCCTAGGCCGTACCTGAAGGTTTTGTATGACATACCTTCTCCCTGTGGTCTAGCAGACTAGTCCTGTGCAAGCAGACCCTAGGCTGAGGAATAGAATTCTTCATCTGCATAGGAGACATCGGCACTAGATCTCTGTTCCCTCTAGTTAGGGGTGACGGCGAGAGTGCTGCCTACCCCATTACTGTATTTAGCTTACCCTAGGCTCCAAAATAGAATTCTCTAGCCACATGGGATGGCTCTAATACTGGAACAAAGTTTCGTTAGGTGAGGTAGGACAGGCAGTACTGCTGGCTCCTTCCACACCTTATAGGACCCTCCCCCCTCCCCATTCTGTGCTTTAGTGAAGTCCTAACCTTCACAAACTCTTGGCTATCATCCTATAATCGACCCGGTTGCCGGCAGATTAATGCACTGGCTCGAGTTTTCAGTCTGTGGCTAGGCTGTTCTGTTGAGTGTTCTGTAGCCCTCTCTTGGACTGCTATCCATAAACCTTGCTGGTAGGGACCGGCAAAGTTATGGATGGGTGGAAGCTTGAATGTTTTATTCTCCCCTTTCATTTGAACCCTCATTCTGGATCAAAGGCAGTAAGACAGAGCTCCTTCACTATCCTTCGATCCATACTTTCTCTCTACCTCTACTGGCTAGTAATGATGAGTCCTATCCTGCCGGCAGCCAGATAGGACGCCGACCGCCGAGAATAATACTTGATTGCCGGCTGGCATAACTTCCGCCAGCCGGCGACCCTCCGGCGGCCGGCAATCCTCCGGCCGCAAGCAAGCTACCATGGCCCGGCGGCATGCCGCCAGCCAGCCGCATGCTGTCGTCGGCGACCTGCCAATGGCCGGCGGTCCGCCGAGAGTCGGCGGCCTGCCATCAGCCGGCGGACTGCCGCCCATCATACTATAAGATAAAACATCTCTGAACTGTACCCAGGTGCTAGCCAGCCGGCATATGCCAGTGAGTACTACAATATATGATTGTACAGTAGCCAGTATAATTGCAGTATAGATCATACTACAAATAGAAAACTACAGTATAGATTATAGAGCAGCCCCAAGTTTTTTTTCCAACATACTCTGTGTTGGCATGTGCAGCCTATTATTGAGACCATATATCATAAAAAAAGTAAGTTCTTTCTTTAACCTATTTAGTGATCACTGATAACAATCCCAAATATTAAAACGTCGGGAAGATGGTGTTAAGTTACACCTTACTACCCTCATACAATAGAAATCTTCCAATGATTCTCTTCTTAGATTACCAATAGTTTTAAATTTAGGAAGGTCACCGCAATGCATGTGTCTTTCCTCCTTCCTTTCTAGCTTATCTATCCTAAGCTATATACAATAAAATATAATATAATGTATACTTAATCTTGTAAGATTATTCACCGTATACTAATTGAACTTTCCTCATATATATATATATATATATATATATATATATATATATATATATATATATATATATATATATATATATATATATATATATATATATATATATATATATATATATCGTTCACTACCTGAACTCCCTTTAGGCGTAGTTGATGAACTACTGTGTTTGCAAGCTTTGTGCAGATCCTTGGGGCTATGTTTAGCAAAAAGGGCATAGCTCTGAAGACATATTGTCTCTTCTGTAGCTTGAATCCTAGTTAGGAGGACCATACCAAGTGTGATAGCTTGCTCTGCAATATCTGGAGTAAGAACTTCAGGGGACAAAGGTTTTGCAGGAATCACGCCCGCTGTGCAACCACTCAGGGAACTCTTAAGTATTGCGACCCCCAGGAATGTGACGTGTGTTCAAACTTGGTTACTGAGGCCTTTGACGACCAGAAATCAACGGAGTCAAGGGATGCAGCAAGGGAGAAGCTGCGAAGAAGGGTCAGGGGTTTTCAGAACACTACGGGGCCTTATCATCCTAATGAGAGGTATGTGTCTTTCCTTCTTCCTTTCTAGCTTATCTATCCTAAGCTATATACAATAAAATATAATATAATGTATACTTAATCTTGTAAGACTATTCACCGTATATTCATTGAACTTTCCTCTCTTTACAGGAGGACCCTCCCAAGTGTGATAGCTTGTTCTGCAATGTCCAGAGTAAGAACTTCAGCGGACAAAGGTTGTGTAGGATTCACGCCTACTGTGCAACCACTCAGGGAACTCTGAAGTATTGGGACCCCCAGGTATGTGACAGGTGTTCAAACTTGGTTAATGAGGCCTTTGACGACCAGAAGTCAACGGAGTCAAGGGATGCAGCAAGGGAGAAGCTGCGAAGATGGATCAGGGGTTTTCAAAACACTACGGGGCCTTATCTTCCTAATGAAAAGATACGGGTCTGTCTTTTCCTAAGGGCATCGTCACGTGCAGTGATTCCTCAGCCTCATCCAGAGATTCCCCACATCCAAATTCCAGTAGAGTCTGAGGTCTCAGACGCAATAAGGGACATCCAGTTGGATGACCAGATGTCGGAAGTTTCAGAAGGCACTGAACAGGACGTTCTTGTGGAAGGTCAGGGAGAGTAGTCAACGGTAGCTCCTAAGACCGACGAGGAAGAGCCCGAAGCAGCCTCGGTCTCATCGGTTCCTGCCCCAGGACCTGTTCCCTCAACGTCATCTGCTCCCCCATCGGACGACATGGGGCAAACTCTGTCATCTATTCTATCATTAGTGCAGCAGATTCAGAAGCAGACTGATGAGAAGCAGGCTGCGTTAAGGTTGGAAATGCACCAACTTGCCGCATCTCGTACAGCTCCGAAGAAGTTGAATGTTAAGGATCTTCCCCCATTCTCGGATTTGAACCCATGGAGGCATGCTGAGTACATGCCAATGTCGGCACGTAAGATCTTTCTTTCAGAGAAGCTAGGTACACTTCCTGTGGAAGACGTGGAATTCTGGCCTAGCTTCTGGGCTTATCCAGACTGCTTCGTCCGTCTGAAGAATAAGCCAGCTTCAAAGGAAGAGACAGAGCCGAAAGAGGTCATAGTGTTTGACCAAGCTAAAGCTCAGGCTTTACTAACGAGTACCTTTAAGGAGAGGACCTTCACTAACTCTAAGGTACAGGCTCTGAGTAAAAAGCATCCTTCTTTTGTTGCTTCTTCTGCCCGGGCCTTTTTCTTTATGGAAAAAGGTTATAAGGCCGCTTTGAAGGCAATCAAAGTGGGGAACCATGCCCTACACTCGAGGAGTGCAAGCCATTCTCCTTAGCTTTGCCACTGGACCAAAAAGACTGGAAGGATATTCACCTTACCTTCTCAATTGGGAGGTTGGAGGCTGACATTGCCGGACGTCAGTTCGGTGAGGACCTCGCCAAGTTGTCAGACTTTCTCCTGCGTAGGGAGCAGGAGACGAAAGAAAGACTTGCCGCCTCTTTGTCTCTTCAGATTATGCTAGAGACAATGGCAGGCGAATCCCAGACTCCAGACATGTTCCTGGTCATTGCCAAAGCTCATTTGGCAACGGTGACTAAGGATATTTATGGCTTTATCAAAGCCAGACAAGCTTGCAGAGAGTTTGTGTTTGCCTCGGCTGCGGTGAGACACGAGCCAAGGAAGCTGATTGCGTCAAGTATGTGGGGAAAGGACCTCTTCCCAAGTGAAGTGGTCAAGGAGGTTGTTGACAAAGCTACCACGGAGAATAGGAACCTTCTCCAGAAGTGGGGCTTGTCAAAAAAGACGAAGTCTTCCCCTGATGAGGGTCCCCAACCTAAGAGGAAAACAAAGAAACCAAGGGCACCCTCTCACCCCCCTAGACAACAACAACATCTTCCCGTGGTCACGGTGCCCCAGGCGGTGGCACAACCCCAGACCACGTACCAATTGGTATCCTAGCAGTTGGCAAAACAATCGCCAGCCTTTACCCCGGCTTTCAAGAGACAGTCAACGTCCTTACGGCCGAAGTCTAGAGGCTCGTTTTGTGGTTCCTCTAGACGCCCCTCAAGAAGTAGAGGCAACAAAGGTGAACGCGGTCAAGGGGACAAGTCCTCCAACCAGCACTCAAAGTGAGATGCTTCTGGTAGGAGGGAAACTATTCTCTTTCCGGGATCGCTGGACCTTCGATCCCTGGGCCTACAGCCTAATCAAGAACGGACTGGGTTGGAGCTGGAATGTAGCTCCACCATCTTTCCCTCAATTCTTTGAGCACTCAACCCCCATTCTGGAAGAATATGTCCAAGCACTCTTGGACAAGAGAGTAATAAAGAGGGCAAAGTCCATCAAATTCCAAGGAAGGCTTTTTTGTGTTCCAAAGAAGGACTCAGACAAACTCGGAGTCATTCTGGACTTGTCGCCACTCAACAAGTTCATAGTAAACCACAAGTTCAGAATGTTAACCCTTCAACACATAAGGACCCTGTTGCCCAAAAAGGCATACGCAGTCTCCATAGACATGACAGACGCTTATTGGCATGTTCCAATCAATTGCCAAATCTCCTCCTAACTAGGATTCAAGCTACAGAAGAGACAATATGTCTTCAGAGCTATGCCCTTTTTGCTAAACATAGCCCCAAGGATCTGCACAAAGCTTGCAAACACAGTAGTTCATCAACTACGCCTAAAGGGAGTTCAGGTAGTGAACGATATATATATATATATATATATATATATATATATATATATATATATATATATATATATATATATATATATATATATATATATATATATATATATATGAATAGAGAAGGCAGAAATTTAGGACTAAAAATGAATTTGAGTGGTACTAAAATGACATTGAATGAAAATGCAGAGACAAAAAATAAGGGTTATGGATGAACATGTAGTGATTGCTAATGAGTATACGTAATCAGATGGTCATATCAGTATTAACTTATGCATCAGATACTTGGAGCCATACTAAAGCCTTCGAGCATAAACTAATTAGAACTTAGAGTGCCATTGAAAGAATAATAATGGTATTAATACCAAGAGTCAGAAAAAAAGAGCAACAAAGATACGAGAGCAAACTAAAGTAAATGGTATTCTAACACCAAGTGAGAACAAGAAGTGGACGCGGGCCAGCACTTGAATGAGCAAGGCAGGTAACAGATGCACAAAAAGAATAACAAAATTTGTCGCTTGAGATCACAAAATAAGCAGGGGAAGGAAAAGAAGATGCTGGATTGACGAGCTAGCTCATTGAATGTGCGTACTAAGTTGTAAAGGTATATTGTATTGATAAAAATAGCTTAATTTTATATACACCAATGTTCTGTACAATAAACAAGAGGCTTTACGTTAACCCTAAATTCTGTCATCTTCTTGAGCATTGTTATATGCTAACGACACTAAATTTCATTGAAAAATCAGGTTGAGACTCTTAGATAAGGTCATGGTCACCGTGTTTTCATATAAATAAACTGTACTGAAAGTCAAAAACAAGAATTTATCCGCCACCAAAAATGACCCTTTTTGGCAGGTGTCTAATGAGGTTGGGTCTCCGCCCAGTTAACAGCCCAGGTAGCTGGTAAGGGAATGTCATTGTTCTCTAATTCTCTATATGTATGTTCGTACGTTTACTTTCCCTATAAAATGTAAAGAAATCTCTCTCAATAAATCAGTCCTCTGAAAAAGTATCACGAAACTAGTCAGGACTTAATCGTATATTTCGTATATTCATTTTCCCTGTGGTTCTTCTGCCTTTGAGCATCACGTTTTCCTGTGATATTTACGCATATATATATATATATATATATATATATATATATATATATATATATATATATATATATATATATATATATATATATATATATGTATATATATATATATATATATATATATATATATATATATATATACATATATATATATATATATATATATATATATATATATATATATATATATATATATATGTATATATATATATATATATATATATATATATATATATATATATATATATATGTATGTATATATATATATATATATATATATATATATATATATATATATATATATATATATATATATACATATATATATATATATATATATATATATATATATATATATATATATATATATATATACATATATATATTAAACAAGTTTTCAATAGCCAGTTTATGCATCAGGAAGATGAAATATTTAATTCAATGTCAACATTGCACAACGAACAAAGATCACTTTCCCAACCACAGTGAATAAAAAGCGAAATTAAGGGCCTTGATAGTGGTTATATCGGCTCTGCATAAATAAAAAAAAAAATATTTGTCTGATATTAAGCAATTTAAGGAAGTTGCGAAAGATTGGCTATCGCTGATTCATTTGTAATGAATATTCTTTTTAATTTTATTTTACGCAGCTTATCAGAACTTTATATCATATTTCAGTGCTTTCCTGTATGATATTATTGATCAAGTATTTATCAAATAGATGCAAAATTATGTCGTTTTAAAGGAAATAATCAATGTTTTCCTGTCTATCGTTATAAGTCAAGTTTTACAACAATAAATATTTTTTTTTATATAAAAGTATATTTCAGTATAAAGTAAATTTACTGACAAAAGTATTTCCATAAGGAGAAGAAATTTTCAACTTTTTTTTCTTTTTAGATTCATCCTAGAACTGGTGCAATACATCAGAGACGCAAAGGGGAGAAATTCAGGTGGTGTGCCATAGTAATTGTATTAAAAACTTCATAAATCCCGAGATTATTTAGAAAACAAAGGCAGTTTTCAATCAAGTTGATAGATATCTTATAATTCATATGTATTTTTACTTTTCTAAACTTTTATCAAGCTGTCTGATATTCTTCTTCTTCTTCTTCTTCTTCTTCTTCTTCTTCTTCTTCTTCTTCTTCTTCTTCTTCTTCTTCTTCTTCTTCTTCTTCTTCTTCTTTTTCTTCTTCTTCTTCTTCTTATTATTATTATTATTATTATTATTATTATTATTATTAGTTATATATACATGAACAAGACACACGGAGCAAATATATCAACGAAATGAAAGGTTTGTGTCAAGTAATTTGACTAATGAACTCAACTCATTCGAGAAAGGCTAAGACAATGGTGAGTACAATCTATCGTGAACAATCGTATGGATATTTTCTCAGCTAGAAAAGACATAACTAAGAATTTGTTAAAGATAATTACTCCCCTTTACTTGCAGTATTAAAAAAAAAAAGATTGGCTCTTATGAACGCCAGTGAAGGGACAAGAGTTAAGCTTAATTTCAAAGTATGCGAAGATATTTTTAATGAGAAGGACAGTTATGGAAACCATAGAAAAGGTCTATATCAGCTTATTTCTTGAGTCACTTCAAATAAACTGGATTATGAAAAGTGTTTCAAGACATTACGCCTCCTCTCCAGTATTTTTAACAATGAAAAAGTTACCCGATATCTGAAAACTATTTGTGAGATGGTTTCATAAAATTTTTGTTGCTTTTTATAAGCCATTGTAGTTTGATTCTGATCTTCCGTAATCGCTCATCTCCACATAGCGAGCTCACGCTCTTTAATAATTATATCATATTTGGAACTTGTCTGGTTTTGAATACACGTGAAGAAAAAAATCTATAAAAGATAAATTCTATAAACGCAATAGACTTGATTTCAGAAATAAAGTAGATTAAGTGTATGGTATCAAAAAGCATTTATGTCTATCAAACCAGACAGTATTTATGTCAATGAAATAGCAAAGTATTTAGGTTTATGAAATCAGGCAGTATTTATGTCTACGAAATCGAGCAGTATTTATGTCTTAAAAGATCAAACAATTGCAACTACTTCATGTTATTTAGTTGGATAAAACTTACGCTTTATTTTTTTATTCAGAAACTGCGGCAGTTTTTCTATTACAGTATGATAACGGTAAAGACGTTTTCGCTATTAAATATGCACACGCATAAGCAAAGTTTCTATTTCTCGGATTATCATTAATCAACAGAAACTGTGAGCGTAAACTGTGCCTGACATGTTTTCCTCCCTTTACTGAAAAATTGTCATGTACTTTTGTTGTTGTTGGTTGTTGTTGTCGATCTAATTTCTTTATTGTTTGTTAAACAATGCCCTAACGAACAGGGACTCGCGTTGATTTACTTTGGTTTCGTTTCCCACATTTCCTTTTTGTCTGGCTCCAGAGTTTTGGCAGATTCTCGGGAAAAATAGAAGACCCTTCGTCAACATCTGACTCAACAACTCCGCTGTATGTGTCATCGATAATTCCATTTAAAAAAAAAAAAAAAAAAAAAAAAAAAAAAAAAAAAAAAAAAAAAAAAAAAAAAAATGCGAACGACAAAGGTGCCGCAAATAATGAACAATAAGATTTAATTGCAAAATAAAGCTTCCATTACTTAAAACGACCAGAAACATCACTGAATATCCCAAAACTAATCACTCGATTTAATTGACAGCCATGCATGCATAATGAAGGCCGAATCAGTCTGATTACGGTGTTTATTAAATGTCAAAGATAAAATTTTACGAGATTTATGTCACTGAGACCAACAGATTCATTCCGCAAAGATTAATTTAGTATAATCGATTAGCAAGACACAGATCAGAGAACTCGGGTTTTTGTCTATAAATTAGCCACCGCTGATGTCTTTTCATTCTTCATGACGTTTTATACAATCAAGTAAACGGAGATGCGATGGAGATATTTGTCGCGTTTCATGACTTAGATGGCTAATACTTCACTATTTATTCTGATTCTTTTTTTAATCTTTACCGAATGTGCGTGAAGGGTATTTTCTTAGGATAACAATCTTTTGAGTATTTTATTCACGTCGCGTATATATTTTTTGTTGTTGTAAACTCTAAATGTAGAAAAAGATTTTTTTTTTTTCGTGGATGCTCAGGATATAAGAATAAAGACAATGGAAGGTTTTTATTTTTCACAGGAAAACTACATGCGGTAAGGATTATATATTCTCACCTTTTCACAAAAAATATAATCCGATGAATATGCCATAGAACGTTTGTTGGAATGTGAAATCATTTGAAATATAAAGAAAATCTTATGTAAATTTGCGGGGAACTACAATCCTGATATTGTGCTGTAAAAGATTCTAAAAACAATATGAATGAGAAATATTGTCCTAGAAAGATATACAGCTCTGGCCGAGATGCTCATATAAGCCATAAAATTCAAGAACAGTGAAAAAAAAAAGAACATTCTTGAATACAATTTTCTTTAAAGAACGTTTCAATTGGTTCCCTACAAACCCATTTATGCCATAGTCAGAATGGACCTTGATTCAGTCGTTATCCATTAATTAACCAGAAATAAATGGAATGCAATTACCATTGGCACAGAAAGAGAATTTTGGAACAGACAGGTGTCTGTTTGATTACGATTTATTCTCTTTAAAGAGCAATTCTCAGCTCCCAGAGGAAGGACTGTCATGAGATCTTTGTTTCCCTAAGTAAGATTTTACAGAATTGGGATTTTCAAATAAATGAAATCGTTGAAATTAATAAATGATAATTTACTTCAAAGGTATTCAGTAGGTCAACAGCTTATTATACTATGCAATAACCAGCTGTGGTTCAATGTATCAGCTTTGTTTTTACTATTCTATTCTTCTATTCAGATCTAGTAGCTTAGCTTTTAGCGTCATTTATTTATTTATCATCCCATTTAATATAATGTATTTTCTATATTCAATTCCTCGATAATAAATATATTCATCCTTTTACATTTATGTATGTATATATATATATATATATATATATATATATATATATATATATATATATATATATATATATATATATATATATGTATATATATATATATATATATATATATATATATATATATATATATATATATATATACATACAAACATATATATATATATATATATATATATATATATATATATATATATATATATATATATATATATATATATATATATATATATATATATAGATATGATCAATTTAGCACATTTAGACGTGCTTTTCATATTCAAATAAGCCGGTAAGATGCTATTGTCTTTGAGTGGTTCCGGCTGCGGGCTCTGATCCCGAGGTCGGTAAGAAAATATAAACATTAATGTATTAAAATATATGGCTTATTCAAATATATATATATATATATATATATATATATATATATATATATATATATATATATATATATAAACATACATATATACATACATACACAAACACAGACACACACACACACACACACATATATATATATATATATATATATATATATATATATATATATATATATATATATATATATATATATATATATATATATTTATATATATATAGTATAAATAGGATGGAGAAAAGCCAGCGTAGCATCATATATTTATTTTCCAAATTTTCGAGACTTTGGGTCTCATCATCAGGGCTGTAAAATATACAAAATATACAAATTAAAAAAGACTCAGTATTGATATTAATATAAAAAGAACAACGTAAAAGTTAAATATAATCATTTAAAAAATGAAAGGAAAAAAAGGAAAAATTATATACATATATAAAATCAAAAAGTGAAGAATGCTCAAAGTACCTATCATTATGGAGCTAAAAAACTGAGTGACGTTGTCTGGTTTGGGAAGGAGGACGTCAACTATGCTATATATAGAATTGTGGAAGAAGTCTGACCATTTAGTGGGGGCACAAGCTGTTTAATTGCCAACGACTCCAAAACAGAGAGAGAATAGTCATTGGGCGCTTGGGTGACAATACGAAAATCCTTATATGAAAATGATGTTTTACATTTATTACAATGTTCACGTATATTGGAAAATTCTTTAGTTTTCAAAGTACATCCCGTACGGTGACTGACTCCGAGATGAGAATCGATTCTGACCTTGAGCAGTCTTTTGGTGGCTCCCACGTATTTCCCGATCTTACATTTCGGGCAAGTAAAGCAATATACCACCAAAGACCGCATCAAAGTCGGAAGTTTATCTTTGTGGGAGAACAAAGAACCCAGAGTTTTAGGATTTTTTTCTATTAACTTAAGGTTCACTGCCGGAAAAGTTTTTTGAATGACATTTTGTATTTGCACCTTAAATGTGTTAGAATGAATTAAAGGTATAGAGGCATATATTAATAATTTAGGCACGTTCGGTGCAAGTTGACGTGGCTGAGATTTATCATTTAAAAAGTTATTGACATATTTCAAGATTAAGGCTGGAGGATACGAATTGTTTTTAAAAAACTTTAGTAAAAATTGGATTTCACTATGGAAGTTATGCCAGTTGGAAGATAACGTATAAGCACGGTGTAACAGCGTGGAAATACTATTTAATTTAAAAATCTTGGAACAACTGCTATAATAGTTTGTACCTTGACCTGTGAACGTCTTTTTTCTAAAGACGCTTGTATTAAAACCATGTTCTGTCCTTGTAATCAAAACATCTAAAAAAGCAAGTTGGTTGTCTTGTTCATGCTCAATTGAGAAATTTATATTAGGATGTAGGCCATTGATATATTGCAAGAAAGCTTCAGCTGCTTCTCGGGACCTAAATAGAGCAATAGTGTCATCCACATATCGCTTATAAAAGAGAGGGCGATATGATAGGGGACACCCATCCAGCATCTGTTCCTCGAAAGAGCACATAAAAGCGTTAGCCATAACTGGGCCAAGTGGTGACCCCATCGAAACACCATCAACTTGTTTAAAAACGTTATTGTTAAAAATAAAGTGAGTGTCCTGCACTGCAATTTCTAGAAGTTTCTTAAAATTATCCTTATTAAAACCATGATATAAAATATTTTCCTCGTAAAAAATCTTATCTAAAATGATGTCAACCGTCGCCTGCAACGGTATGTTCGTAAAAAGAGATGCGACATCCAAACTCACCATATGTAAGTCAACATCCTGTGGTAGAATATCAGGTACAAGGTTAGCAGAATTGAGTAAAACGTATTCATTATTTGCAAATGGCTGTAGCAATGGTACCAAGAATTTTGCTATCTTGTAATTTGGGGTATTGTATGCCGCCAAAATTGGTCGTAAAGGAACACCATCTTTATGAATTTTAGGAAGTCCATATAGCACACCATAGGATGAACCTGAACAAAATAATTCTTGGTAAGTGTTTTCAGTTATAATATTTTGATCTTTGAGACTTTTGAGTAATCTATTGATTTTATCCTCCACCTTAAATATAGGTTGATATGTTGGAACACCTATTTCAACAAATTTAGTTGTATCTTTAAGAATATCATCCATTTTCTGTACATAGTCATTTTTGTTTATTATCACCGTGCCTCTTCCCTTATCCGGTCTGGTTATGACAATGTCTGGGTTATTGGATAAGGTTTTAAGTAACATATAATCATCTTTACGAAAGAAAGGAAACCAGTTATTACATAATTTAGAGAAAGTTTTGTGAGCAATACTTTGCAAGTCTCTCTGCAAACCGGGTAAGTCACCTGGGAGTTGTAACGACCGAAGTCGTCCAAAAAGGATTTCTAGTGGCAAATAAAAATTACTAAAACTTGGTTTAAAATTTGGTAAACAAAAATCAAGGCCCAAAGACAAGATAAATTCTTCTCTCTTAGATAAAACATAGTTAGAATAATTAAAAACAGTGGTTTTGGAGTCTACGAATTTTGGAATCTGGATACCTAAACGTTCTAGTTTTCTAAAATGAGTATTTTGAACATTTTCTGAATAAGAGTTAACAGTTTTGGTAAGTACATGTTTTACATAAAGAAAGTCGATAAATGATACAGTATTTTCTATGATATTATACAGAGATTTTGATGTATCCTTATGTTTAGTAGACTCCAAAACCACTGTTTTTAATTATTCTAACTATGTTTTATCTAAGAGAGAAGAATTTATCTTGTCTTTGGGCCTTGATCTTTGTTTACCAAATTTTAAACCAAGTTTTAGTAATTTTTATTTGCCACTAGAAATCCTTTTTGGACGACTTCGGTCGTTACAACTCCCAAGTGACTTACCCGGTTTGCAGAGAGACTTGCAAAGTATTGCTCACAAAACTTTCTCTAAATTATGTAATAACTGGTTTCCTTTCTTTCGTAAAGATGATTATATGTTACTTAAAACCTTATCCAATAACCCAGACATTGTCATAACCAGACCGGATAAGGGAAGAGGCACGGTGATAATAAACAAAAATGACTATGTACAGAAAATGGATGATATTCTTAAAGATACAACTAAATTTGTTGAAATAGGTGTTCCAACATATCAACCTATATTTAAGGTGGAGGATAAAATCAATAGATTACTCAAAAGTCTCAAAGATCAAAATATTATAACTGAAAACACTTACCAAGAATTATTTTGTTCAGGTTCATCCTATGGTGTGCTATATGGACTTCCTAAAATTCATAAAGATGGTGTTCCTTTACGACCAATTTTGGCGGCATACAATACCCCAAATTACAAGATAGCAAAATTCTTGGTACCATTGCTACAGCCATTTGCAAATAATGAATACGTTTTACTCAATTCTGCTAACCTTGTACCTGATATTCTACCACAGGATGTTGACTTATATATGGTGAGTTTGGATGTCGCATCTCTTTTTACGAACATACCGTTGCAGGCGACGGTTGACATCATTTTAGATAAGATTTTTTACGAGGAAAATATTTTATATCATGGTTTTAATAAGGATAATTTTAAGAAACTTCTAGAAATTGCAGTGCAGGACACTCACTTTATTTTTAACAATAACGTTTTTAAACAAGTTGATGGTGTTTCGATGGGGTCACCACTTGGCCCAGTTATGGCTAACGCTTTTATGTGCTCTTTCGAGGAACAGATGCTGGATGGGTGTCCCCTATCATATCGCCCTCTCTTTTATAAGCGATATGTGGATGACACTATTGCTCTATTTAGGTCCCGAGAAGCAGCTGAAGCTTTCTTGCAATATATCAATGGCCTACATCCTAATATAAATTTCTCAATTGAGCATGAACAAGACAACCAACTTGCTTTTTTAGATGTTTTAATTACAAGGACAGAACATGGTTTTAATACAAGCGTCTTTAGAAAAAAGACGTTCACAGGTCAAGGTACAAACTATTATAGCAGTTGTTCCAAGATTTTCAAATTAAATAGTATTTCCACGCTGTTACACCGTGCTTATACGTTATCTTCCAACTGGCATAACTTCCATAGTGAAATCCAATTTTTACTAAAGTTTTTTAAAAACAATTCGTATCCTCCAGCCTTAATCTTGAAATATGTCAATAACTTTTTAAATGATAAATCTCAGCCACGTCAACTTGCACCGAACGTGCCTAAATTATTAATATATGCCTCTATACCTTTAATTCATTCTAACACATTTAAGGTGCAAATACAAAATGTCATTCAAAAAACTTTTCCGGCAGTGAACCTTAAGTTAATAGAAAAAAATCCTAAAACTCTGGGTTCTTTGTTCTCCCACAAAGATAAACTTCCGACTTTGATGCGGTCTTTGGTGGTATATTGCTTTACTTGCCCGAAATGTAAGATCGGGAAATACGTGGGAGCCACCAAAAGACTGCTCAAGGTCAGAATCGATTCTCATCTCGGAGTCAGTCACCGTACGGGATGTACTTTGAAAACTAAAGAATTTTCCAATATACGTGAACATTGTAATAAATGTAAAACATCATTTTCATATAAGGATTTTCGTATTGTCACCCAAGCGCCCAATGACTATTCTCTCTCTGTTTTGGAGTCGTTGGCAATTAAACAGCTTGTGCCCCCACTAAATGGTCAGACTTCTTCCACAATTCTATATATAGCATAGTTGACGTCCTCCTTCCCAAACCAGACAACGTCACTCAGTTTTTTAGCTCCATAATGATAGGTACTTTGAGCATTCTTCACTTTTTGATTTTATATATGTATATAATTTTTCCTTTTTTTCCTTTCATTTTTTAAATGATTATATTTAACTTTTACGTTGTTCTTTTTATATTAATATCAATACTGAGTCTTTTTTAATTTGTATATTTTGTATATTTTACAGCCCTGATGATGAGACCCAAAGTCTCGAAAATTTGGAAAATAAATATATGATGCTACGCTGGCTTTTCTCCATCCTATTTATACTAAATCTACGGCGTTCCAGATGCTCCAACCTTCCTGTATATATATATATATATATATATATATATATATATATATATATATATATATATATATATATATATATATATATATATATATATATATATAAATATATATATAAATATATATATATGTATATATATATATATAAATATATATATAAATATATATATGTATATAAATATATATATAAATATATATATGTATATATATATATATATATAAATATATATATATATATATATATATATATATATATATAT
>NC_090742.1:111813339-111823339 GCF_036898095.1 Palaemon carinicauda
TTTGCCCTGCTTATTTTTCTACGGCGCTGATAACGACATGATTAAAAAAATTTCTGGTGTTCTGATGACGCGTTACCGCGTCAAAATAATCATTCCCCCTGGTGATCCAATGATCCTTTTAGCACCTCATCCAATGGTTATTTTGCAAGGAAATTTGCTATAAACGCACGTGTCTATCTACGAAAAGAAAAAAAGTCACCACTCACGTGGGGAGATGTTTAATCTAATACAGATATCTGACCGAGTTTCGTTGTGTTTACTATTGCGCATGAAAACTTTTTTTTTCTTTTTTTTTTTTTTTTCTTTTTTTTTGGGGGGGGGGGGGGGGATCACATCGTGCAATTTTTTTGGGCAGTTATTATTGATTGATAGTGTTACAGGGTTTCTTCATCATACATGAATATTTAGAAAAAAAAAAATGTGTTTTAGCGAGAAGTAAACTTTAATAGTTATGTGGGTGCTTGACCTAGTTTGGCTTTTATTTTAAATTATTTTTTTTTTTTTTGCATTAAGTTATTGTTTGACAGTATTTTCAAATATTTAAGTGATTGTGAATGCTTATAAAGAATTTTACATTGTGTCCAACAGCTTCAACAAGGGGCCTACACCATCGTGACAGGTAGCAACTGAAACTTACCCATACAGTGCAAGAGAAGCAACAATGAGTAATTACAGGAATAAAACAAAAATGAGAGTGAATGGTTGCGTTAAGTGGGTGTGTATAGTTGTGTATATACAAATTAATTTTCCCTTCTCTAGTTTACGTATTCATTTATCTGTATTCTTTTAAAATGCACAGTATTTTTCATATTATGCAATAATGTTCTTTTCATATATACAATTTTATTGGGTATTTCTTTGGTTAGTTTTATTAAAAAAAAAAAAAGTCTATAAAAATGACAAAACCTTTTATCAAAAAAATAACATCTTTGCCTTACAGTCTCAATTTCGAATTTTTTGTGGGAACACTCGTTGATGTTATTATGGAAATATATATGAAAATTATTCAGATTTCCATTTCTATCTTTACCTTTTTCGTAGAGGTATTGAATACCGAGTAATCATGAAAAATGGGATCGTACATATTGACCTGAGAATCACTCAAGCCATATTCTCATTGCCGAGAGCTTCGCCCTACAGATTGTTTAGTGATTGCGTTGGAGTATATCATTGAAAGTACGTTTGATTTCATGTAAACAATCGCAATTTACATGTATCTTACTTCAGTAATTCGGACATTCTTTGTAGTTTCACATGATGTATGGCAAAATGTAGAAATATTTGCTTTCATACCTAAAGCACTAGTGTATTGATCATTATTACAGACAACATTTCAGTCTACCCGCTTCAATTATTTTTTTTTTTCCTTTGGGAACACCGATTGATTTTTTTTTTTTTTTTTTTTTTTTTAGAATATTTCACCACCTTTTTAATTCCAGTAGGTTATTATTTTTGTCACAGCTATTTATTATTATTATTATTATTATCATTATTATTATTATTATTATTATTATTATTATTATTATTATTTTACAGAGTTATTATGAAAAATATAAACATTTATTTATGGCCATGAGCACGAGTAACCGTCGAAAATTTACCCTCACCTATAAAATATATGATAGTTTATGCGTATGTAAATAATTGCAATGTCTATGTTCCGAACATCATTGGAAACGACATTCTTTGTACTTTCACATACCTCATGAAATATCATAAAATTATAAACGACTCTTTAAGAAAAATTTTGAAATAAATTAAACTTACAACAGAAAAGGAAACCGCTGTTTGTGTTTATACATTTTCTAGCAAATAATTAATTTTGTATGTACCTAATTTTCTCAGCTCTCTAATACTACTTTTGGTAAATTTACAGTTTCATCCATTATGGGGAAACTGGAATAAAAATATATTTGTTGCATCAGAAATAGTGTAGTTCCAACGAATTTAACGTTTATTTTGACCGCAAACCATCCGATTTAGAGATTTACAATGTAATTGGAGTTAAAACAACAAGTCCCAGAATGCAGAAAGACCCTACTTCATTCCAACAATTATGGGGGACACCAGGTGGGAACCGGGGTTTTGGGTGGGGGGGGGAAGGGCATCAAATGATATTTGCAATAAATGAATACTTATCCTTCCACCACCCCTCCCCCTATACCCCTTTCTAGCCCTCCAAGGGGGGGGGGGGCCTCCGCACCCCCTGCGATCCCCCCCCCCCCTTCGACCCCCCCTTAAAGCTACAGTGATTTTCAGGGCACTACTGAACCTAAGAAAACCCACCTAACCTAGCATAGGGGCCCTGTATCCCTACCTAGGCCTACGGGGGGGGGGGCCTCCAACCCCCCCCCCCCCCTGCGACACCCCCTCTTAAGGCCACAGGGATTTTCGGGACACTACCGAACCTAATACAATCACCTGACCTAGTGCCCTGTACCCCTACCTAGGCCTAGCCCCTGCGACACCCCCCCCCTTACAGCCACTACCTAACACATCCATCAAACCATATCCAAAGTGATGGTACTGCTGTATACATCGTTATACTATCACCATTATAATATACTCTATAAATTAATGAAGCTTACCTTAAACTGTTGGTTCATAAAGATGTGCTGCTGCTTTGAGGAAAACGTGAAGCCGTTGGGAAGGTTCCTTGGCATGCAGGACAATTTTTATTTTGTAAAATTAAATTGTGTCTCTGGCACAAATGCTCTAGTTTTTCAACAAATTCATTGTAAGTTAGGAAACAGTCAGGGCAAGAAAATGGAATTTCAACTTCTTGTGCAACATGAGATGACGTGCTTTCTATGGTCTCCATGTCTAAGAGCGAAATGAAATGCCTGGGAAGATAATGTATTGTCGCGCTGTTGTATTGTCGCGCTGTGATTAGCCAAACATGTATGACGTCATAGTGGACAGGCGCTGTGATTGGCCAAACGTGTAAGACTTCATAGTGGACTAGTTTGTCAGCGGATTATAGTGGTTACAGAGCTCATTTAAGCAAATAAAAGACACAGTCAACAATAACAACAGACTTAGAAAAAATCTGGGAGGAAGATATGAGTAGCGTGAGTTTGATCGTCGATATATAAAGAACTAGGCATTTGCGACAGATAATATTTTACAGAAATACTACAAAAGACTTGCTTTACTCGGGAAATATATTATTATAATAGATTTCCCATAATGGATGAAACTGTAATAATACCCTACTTTTATTTTCTTTCTATCTTTAATCTTAACAAAAGTAGGGTGGAAAATATGAAAGATGCCCTCCATTGAAAATTAGCCTTTTTTAAAGTGTTCATTAGAAAACACATTTAAAGCAAAATTGCTGCTTCCAGGTAAAATATCAATCATATTTGAAAGGAAAAAAATCTCCTAAAACATAATTATTAAATTTTTCCATTATTATTTGAAAACAAAAAAATTACGATTATCTTTAGAAGTTTCACATTCATCACACATTTTATTCGTTATTTGTAAGCCTGACAAAGATATTCTTTAGTAAACGTAGTTATTTGCTGATATCGTTCAAAAAGACCAAAAGCGTAGTCTATTTAAATTATAATATGGGTGTACATATCTTAAAGAAAACCTTAACTGATCAGGGGTTAACCCATATAATTTGTGTACTGTTTATTCTTCTGTGGTACTGATGACGACATGGTTACTGAACCTTCATTTGTCCTGTTTATCTATCTACAATACTGATGACAATATTGCTATTTAATCCATATATCTCACGCTTATGTTTTCATGCTACAGATGGCTTCTTTTATTCAATCAATAGTTTACCTGCTAAATTTATAACCTACTGATGACATTTTATTCCATATTTGACCCGCTTTTTTTTTTCTACGCTAATGATGGCGATATTTTTAAATGACCCATATTTGTCGTGGATTTTTTTTTTTTTTTTTTTTTTTTTTTTTTTTTTTTTTTTTTTTACCAATGTCACCATGTAGCCTATGTGCGAACGAGCCGTTAGGTGATAACTGAGAGGCGGAGTGAATCCAACAAAATTTGATTAAACAATCATCGAGTTTATATACAGCGATTTCCGAAGAAGAAAAACACAAAATTCTAATTGGATAAAGCTTGTGCTAGTATGAAACCAAGAATGGTCTATTAATTAATAACGCAGGGAAGAGAGAATGATGGGATAAAAAGCCAAAACCATTACAGTGTATGAGCGTCTATGAAACGTGTTGGTCGGCTTTTTTATACGCTACTGATGATAGCATGAGTATTTAATAAGGATTACATTTACACACACACACACACTAACACACACACACACACACACACACACACACACATATATATATATATATATATATATATATATATATATATATATATATATATATATATATCTATGTATATGTATATGTATATGTATATGTATATGCATATGTATATATACACACACACACACACACATATATATATATATATATATATATATATATATATATATATATATATATATATATATATATATATATATATATATATATATAAATACGGTATATATATATATATATATATATATATATATATATATATATATATATATATATATATATATATATATATATATATATATATATATATATATACATACATACATACATACATACATACATACATATTAATTTAATCTATAATTGCTTGATGACATGTTTTTATATTACTGATGACAACCCTGCTTATTGTTTGACGTTGCTGATGTCAACCTTTTCTCCATATGTTCCCTGCTTGACGACATATTTATCTAATCCACATCTGTTCTGCTTATTTTTCTGTGATGCTGATGACATATTATAGTTACATTAAACCTGCGTACTTATTTACGGTACTGATGATGTCATATTGAATCCATATTGACACCTCTAGGTGTCTAACCACCAGTAAAATTTTATATATTTCGCAGATTTCTTTAGAAATTAATGCATCTATTGTTTACAAGCCAAAACGTTAATAAGAAGGGGAATATAAGGTTTTTCATGTTTCGAGATACCCTTGTTACTATTCACGATTTTTTCCTTTAAAGAAATAGAAAAATAATAAGTGAGGAAAAAAGTTATCAAATAGTATTGCCAGGGAGGAGAAACGATGCAAAGGAGTATAATGAAATAGTTGGAATACCTCTGAAAACAGGGAAAATTCTTTTCACTCGCTAACTGGTATGGCTTGTTATTAAATACATTGCCGTAATTCATGACTATTCACCCATTTTTATTTTATCACATTTGTGTAAGGTATAGACACTTTATTTTGTATTTATATTTATTTGCATTTGTCTGCATATCTACCTGAGTGCATGTATGTGTGTGTGTGTGTGTGTGTCTCTCTCTCTCTCTCTCTCTCTGTCAATTGGTTCGTAAGTCTCTCGCTTAAAGACCATCGCCCATAAATAAACTATCTTAGTTTTAGGAAATTTGTAGGTAGTTGGTTGGCTAAGGAACCAGCCCCCGTTGAGATACTACCGCTAGAGAGTTATGGGGTCCTTTGACTGGCCAGATAGTACTACATTGGATCATTCTCAGGATACGGCTCATTTTCCCTTTGCCTACACATCCACTGAATAGAGTGGCTTATTCTTTACATATTCTCCTCTGTCCTCATACACCTGACAACACTGAGAGTACCAAACAATTTTTCTTCTCCCAAGGTGTTAACTACTACACTGTAATTGTTCAGTGGCTACTTTACTTTTGGTTAGGTTAGAAGAGACTCTAGCTATGGAAAGCAGTTCTTCTAGGAGAAGGACACTCCAAAATCAAACTATTGTTCTCTAATCTTGGGTTGGAGTTCTCTTGCTTAAGGGTACACTCAGGAATACTATTCTATCTCATTTCTCTTCATCCTCTTAGGTTAAAGTTCAATGTTAATTTGATGTTACTGTTCCTAAAATATTTAATTTTTCCTTGTTTCCTTTCCTCACTGGACTATTTTCCCTGTTGGAACTCTTAGGTTTATAGCATCTTGCATTTCCAACTAGGGTTGTAGCTTAGCAAGTAAAAACAATAATAATAATCTTTGCGACCACCATATTCCCACAAAATAGAACTTCTTCATAAAAATGCGTCAAGTTATTAACGAAATGAAATACACACCCAGTTTTATTTATTTTTTTAAATTACAATTAGACAATTAGATGGTAAAGAGCACGAGTTCATTAATGTCTGAAGACAATTTAAATGCTAGTTTGTGCTTCATATCTAACAAGTGACTGGTTTAAAACCGTCTGATCAATGACTGTTGAACTCCATTGCAATACTAACTGACAAATGAGATACGGACACTACCTGGTTAAGGTAATGTTGTCAATAATTAGTGA
The DNA here is from genome assembly GCF_036898095.1 of Palaemon carinicauda. Lineage (NCBI taxonomy): Eukaryota > Metazoa > Arthropoda > Malacostraca > Decapoda > Palaemonidae > Palaemon > Palaemon carinicauda. The sequence continues at coordinate 111,819,692 of NC_090742.1, forward strand.
AAGAAAACTTTTAATATATGCACTGAGATAGCGTATATTTCAATCAAATACATACATTAAGGATGATCTGTGAGATTGTAAATGCCTCCGTTATTAGATTTATCGATTTTTAAGATCATCTTTTTTTTTCAGATATTTTACTTTTTGAAATTTTTCGAATAATCGTTATTTCTAATTTTTTTAAGATTTCGATTTTTTTGAGATTTCTTAATTTTTTAAATTTTCAGATTTTTCAGTTTTTCGTTTTTTTTCGATTATTTATTTGCTAGAATTTTCAATATTTTCGATTAATCAATATTGTTTCAGAAAGAAAATGTGCATACAATAGAGTGCAGAAAATTCAAGTATGTAAGCTGGCCAGTATTTAGCTTAATGGAAATACTTCCGCATGATTTGAGAGAAAAAAAAAAATATTGATCACGGTAAAGTATTAAAGGATGTTTAATTGTGGTTGGGAGTTGAAGCCATTATAAAGCAGAGAAGGAATATTACTTTGGGAGATTTTCGGCGAATTGGGAGGTTGCATTTAGTAAATCTCCCAACACAATGAAATGAAAATAAAGCGTACCAAAACATAAAAACAGCCTCAAGTAATAATGATATTACTTAAAGGATATAATTTTTAAATTGTATGTTCATTGGCAGGAAACCACCAAATGCGTATCTCTCTAAGGAAACAAAATTAGCAAACGGGATGAATTCAATATGACTCTAGTGTGAGCTTATCTCTGGTTGTTTTATGTATCGGAAATAACTTTCTGAAATACTCTAACTTAGAGTTCTTTAGGTCTAAGACTTTAATAATCTAAGAATAATAATGATCAGGCTCAAATCAATGGCAGTTTTTTTCCTTGGACAACCTCCATAATGTTTCTAACGCTTCCAATAGATAGATATAAATGGCTAAAGTTATATAAAAACTCATAGATTTAAATAACACATATGGCTTAAAAAATATACTTTATAACAAATCTAAAGATAATTTACACTTTTACAAAATATCAGTTAGTGCAAGACATTGGTATCAAGCAGGTTTTTCTTTACACATATTTTATCCACTCTAAAGTGCAACAAATTCGTATCATACGGGTTGCGTAACACATGGTACTTTACATAATTTATAGTTTAATTTTAACATCTTGGATCTATACTCGCCTGTAATAAATCCGGTGAAACTCTATAATACACAAAAGACACATAGGAGCAGCTTTCAATCTGGAGCGGTGGTCTATGTTATGGAATTGGTTTCGATCATATAATTACTTCACTGCCAGGGTAACAGCAGTCGGTACTAGATGCGGAGAAATTTTAATAGTGAAACCCAGTTCAAATGACATCACTTCCCTTGTAAGTGTCAAAACCCTCTTTGAGAGTCTTCCAAACTTAACAAGTACCATTATTTTTGTTTGGTGCCCATTAGCTTTTTGTAGCATTATTTTTGTTTGGTGCCCATTAGCTTTTTGTAGCATTATTTTTGTTTGGTGCCCATTAGCTTTTGTGTTCGGTGCACCAAACTCATCAGAATTCACAATCAATATATGTAAGTGACATTTATATGACTGAGCGTTTAAATAGCATGAAATTAATGATAATAATAATAGAAATGAATACGAATATTACTCATATCCTATGATTTTAAGCTCTTAAGACATCGAGCGAATCAGGATTATTAAATTTTCGTTAGAGTTAACTTCCTTTTCTCTGTGAATGAAATACTATTGCTGATTATACGGGATCTTCTCATTCCGTGGATGAAACTGATCTCTTTTCAAGGAAGCTACAATGGAAAAATGAGTACAAAGTAAGTGTTGTACATATATACGTATGTATTTTTAGGAATAATCCTCTCTCTCTCTCTCTCTCTCTCTCTCTCTCTCTCTCTCTCTCTCTCTCTCTCTCTGTATATATATATATATATATATATATATATATATATACACTTCCTCTTTATAACATAGGGGAGATATATATCGATATAGATATTTTCTTTCCCACCTAAATATATATATATATATATATATATATATATATATATACATATATATACATATATATGTATGTATATGTATATGTATTAGTCCGTGGGCTGAGGGGGCTCACCTTGCACCCCCCCCCTTAAAATTGACAAAAGTGCATTTAGGTTGTAGCTTTTGATCCATATTTTCATTTTTTTAATGTTCCCATTGAAAAAATAGGGACGCACTACCACTACTGGGCCACTTTCTTCGATAACATCATCGAATTTTGCTGCTGCCAATTTTGGGGTAGGGGAAACCAAATTAGACATAACTCCGGACTGAATGGTCAGAGAAAGATAAATGACATATCAAAATGTTTGCTTTGGGCCTCTCTAACAGATAAAATAGACAATTTGCAATTATGTTTAATAATTAGGTCACCAGGGGTCAAAAGGTCACCAAATTTGGGGTCAAGTGAAAATTTTAGGCACCTCCATAAATGTAACCCCAGGACCAGCCAGACCAATATCTGATGACATTTTCTGCCTTATTTCATCTCTAGAGACCTCAAGAAATAGAATGATACCCATTAAGTGTACTTATTGGCCAAATCATGGAAATGAGATGTTATGTAAAAAGGTAAATTTTCAAATTTGTCGTTTTTTAGCCTCAAAATCGTAAAAACTGATAAAGCTCATAACTCTTCTTACAGAGGGGCTACAGAAATTATTTTGTTGTGTTTTCCCAGGTTTTGGGGTCAGGGAATCCCAAAAAAAAAGCATTCTCAACAATGTCAACTAATTACATCATGCTGAAATTCAAGATGGCCGCCATTCTGGACGCCGTAATTTTGACTTGGCTATAACTCCTCCATGAATGCAGCAAGAGAGATAATATTCGTGTCCTCACCCAGGTTCTTGATATTACAGCATCCAATAAAGGCAGTCTCAACAAGTCTGTCAGTGAATTTGGGGAAAGTCACATAAATCAACAACAGAAATGCTTTATTTGAAGATTACAACAATCATGATTGAAATACAATAAAACTGTACATGAATGTATAATATACTCATATGATGCAAGACCTCATTGGGAAAATTCACACTGTGTTGCTTTGGACTACAGAAAAAAGTCAACCTATGCAAGGTATAAAGTTTGATAGTCTACTTGGGTACCTTTGGGTCCACTTTTGATTAATGGAAAGGCAATTATTGGAAATATCTTGTGATACAAGGGAGGTCCTTGGTCCTTCGACCCTGAAATCTACCATCTTGTTACTTGAAACTTTCTTAGTCCAAGTCAGACCCACTATCATCACTTTCATAGTCATCATCAAAATTTCCATCACTTTCATTGCTTTCATCTAGGCTTTCATCATCAGACGTCTCATCGTCGTCCATCGTCTCAAGTATATCAGCCATACTTGTAGGAAGTGCAGTTCCCTTGAACCAACAGGGATCTAGATTTCCATTTTTCATTATCCAACCATGATCCACAGCTGGATAAGGGACCTCAGGTTTGGGATAATGGGCACGCTTCCATGTAGCAACCTGATAGTTCACCTCCTGATATGCTCATTTAAACACTCTTGGCGGCTGAAGAGATGCAAGATCAACATTCTTCTTTGAGTTCAGCGACTGCCCACTGCACTTTAACTCGAGTATTTGGTATCGAAGCTGGTCAACTTCCT
>NC_090742.1:111842275-111844775 GCF_036898095.1 Palaemon carinicauda
TTATTATTATTATTATTATTATTAACATAAGCTAAATTACAACACTAGTTGGAAAAGCACGAAGCTATAAGCCCAAGAGGTCCAATGGGGTAAAATAGCCCAGTGAGGAAATGAAATAAGGAAATAAACTACAAATGAAGTAATGAACAATATAAATAAAAGATTTTAAGAACATCAACAATATTGAAAGAGATCTTTCACATATAAACTATAAAGGTTGAGTTTTGTCGGCTTGCAAGTTTGAACTTTTGAAGCTCCACCGATTCAACTACCTAATCAGGGAAATCATCACACAACTTGGTTACTTCTGGAATGAAACTTAGAATACTGTATAGTAATGAGTCTCATGATGGAGAAGGCATGACTATCAGAATATGGAAGTAAACAACATCAATATTATTGTATAGCTATAAAATACAACATCTGTTGTAACGTGTAAAACCAAGAAAGCTGTACATACAAACCATATATACAAAACTGAATTTAAAATGATTATTATTATTATGGATTTTTCAACTCGAAGCACTTCAAATATGGATAACGCCTATAATGAAGTAACAATTATAGATCTTCAAGAAATGCAAAATAAAAAAACAGATACAAATGTATATGGGAGTTATGAAAGATCACCCAGGTTCTTGATTTAGAAAGATATGCAACTCTCAAAAGGATTGTCGCCGGAAAGGGATCCTTTATTTCATAACTTGTAGTTTAGAATTTTTCCAACGTTAAATTTCAAATAAGTTGATAACCAAATGGATAAGAAACCATTTCCTTGTGAATTTATTATTATCAGACTTTGTTATTACATTTGCTTCAACAAATATCTTTGCAACAAGTTATATCGTGATGTGTTATTTACTCCATTTTGCAATGGGCAGGGTTGATAATTCCCGAAGATTCAAGTAAATGAAAAGACATTACGCCTGCAGGATATATAACTTGTCATGGGGAGATATATTAATAAATTGATGGTGTGATATATTGATTGTACATCTAAGAACAGGAATGGCTATCTTTAAATTTGAATATTGTTTCCAACGATAACTCTCAATATATAAAAAATTTTGCAGTTTACATTTTTTTTTTCATACTTTTTGATTACAGGTGGAAGATCATCATATTCATCTTATCTATATATATATAACCCTTATAGACTTTTTATTGAAAAAAAAAAACGATAAAATTCTCCCCTAGAGTGAAAAAAAGAATAATAACCATTGAAGCGCATGATGATATATAAACAGTTCGGAGGATATATAAACGCAATCATTCGCTGCTCCGCTTTTCAGTGGAAAAATCATAGCACGTCAACGCATCTATCACGATTAAAATATATTTGTTTGTTCTTAGAATTTCTTAAAATCCAGTTAACAGGTCAGCATGTATTCTTTTAAAACAAATTGTGTGAATTAGGTAGGAATGCAATTTCGTCAGTGTATTTGCGTTACCCTTAACTGTATGATGCAATCTAAAGTTTCCATTAACATCTTATTATCGATATAGACAAATTCCCAATAGAACATGCGTCTTTCGTTTTTCTACAAAGCAAGGATATGAACATTTAATTCATGCACGTGTATCCACGTAAGGATTGTATATATTGAATACGCAGGTATCAAAACAAAAGCACATCTTGTAGTCCACATATATTTTCAAAAAGCAAATAATCAGCACTCTCCAGAACTTCACAAAATCTACTTAAAATTTTCCTTCACTCTCCTGTTCTGATATGATGTTATCTGGTATCCATGAACCCTCCTCTTGTATATTAAATTTTCTATCGACCTTTATATCAGCATCATCATTCCACGATGTATGCTGAGAGCACATTATTTAGTCTGCAATTGACAACAAAATTGTATACGTCCTTTTATTTCCTTCCCATTCTATTACAGATGTATACATGGTTGCCTGGACAAGGATCTCTCTTAAACGTACCCCAAATACACACACACACACACACACACACACACACACACACAAACACACACACACACACACATATATATATATATATATATATATATATATATATATATATATATATATATATATATATATATATATGTATATATATATAAAACATCAATGAAAATATATATCTAGGTAAGTTTTCTACTCTTATTGAAACATATTTCAGTGTGACGATTAATTACTAATTTTGGGATGCAATTTTGCTTATTTCATTTAATCAATAACAGAAGAAAAAGTAGATTATAGTCAATATCTTTTAATTTTTCGATATTATCCCATGTAAATGGGTACAGTGAATTTTATCTTTATGGAAGGGCTCAGTTGGGAGGGAAGAGAGTCAAACTCAGAGTTTGCTTAAAATATAGAAAATAAATCAAGAAATTGTCATAGTTTTATGACCATAGAATCACTAATAAAGCCAATCATTGTAATTCATGATGATATTAATAAAGTTAATAAACAAAATGAAGACTAAGATTAATTTTCTAAAAACTTAGAAACCGCTAAACAAACCTCATTGTTT
>NC_090742.1:111849775-111852275 GCF_036898095.1 Palaemon carinicauda
AAGAGTTGGAAGACCTAGGCCTACGTGGCTGAGGACTAAAGCGTGAAATAGAAGATGATGAATGGAGAAGTATTGATTAAAAGCTCAAGATAGAGACGACTGGTGAAATCTAACCGAGGCCCTTTGCGTCAATAGGCTTAGGAGGAGATGATGATGATAATGATAAAGATTAGATAAACCATAAAATAAAAGAGTATCAATGTTTTTATCACACGAGGCAAACCATAAAGAACTTTCCTATTGATGTGTATTCTCTATTAGAGGATAGCGTCAAGATTATATATTATTATCAAGTGATTATCAAAATATTTGTTTATTTTGTGACGGCAGACATGTACCTTTAATTTCATGAAAAGTTTTACCAGTAGATTATCTATCAAAAACAATTTAGATTCAAAATGCCTCGCATACATTATTGTACAGGTTTCTGAGTATAGGAATTTCATGAAGGCACTTCTCATATTGGGGCCAAATCAAAAGGAAACCTAAGGAACTTTCAGTACACAATGCGATCTTAAAAGTAAATGCTGATAACTAGAAAGAAGAAGAAACAAAATTCATCATACAGGATATAAAGAAAATTGATTATACAGTAATCCTCAATACAGAGGCAGGAATGTATAATCAGAGAACGCAGACTGAATATTGAATAATATTCTATAGCAATAAATTCATAACAATGCTTTGTTTGATAAGCAAAATTAAAGTTGAGTTTATCTTTTGTGTGGGTTGCACAGGATAGGTCTTTGGTGGTCATTCATTCCATAGAAAAGTTTAGCCTTTCGTATTTCTATCGAATAAGAAGAGTTTGGATTGCACCAAGGATATGGTTGGAGTTTATGTTATCTGGTTATAAACTACTTTTCGTATGAAGATGATAAAGACACTTTCCATTACCCTACTATACTTTAAACTCCTATTATTCTTTTAGAATATTTATAAATTTTATTTTCAATTAAAACATGTGATTAAAATCCCAGATGGCATTTCATCTAACATATACATTACATTCCTTTGAGCTTGCAGAGTGTTTTAACGATTTCATCCGGTCTCCAGCATATCAGTAATATTGCAAATGGTGCAATTAATGAAATACCAAATTACTGATCCATACCAGGATTAAACTCCCCTTTGAGCAACAGGTGTGCAGCTCAACCAAAACCACTCAAGTTGATTATGTGGTCAGTGGAGATTAGGAGCATTCTATGAGGTCACACGGTGCTGAATTAGAAATGAAAACTGTCGGAAAAAGCAAAGGAAATAAATGGAAGTGTGTTCAGTAGAATTGTCAATCCGACCGAGATTTATAGTTTTCATGAATTTATCTATTTTCATAGAGGTAGTGATTTCGGGATCGTGAAAGGTGGTTCTTTACAATTTATTTCACAAACTTCTATTGGGGACATTGTTACTTGGAATTAGGTGCAGAATATATATAGTTATTACTGCTCTGGTTGGGCATTTATTTTGCTATTTACATCTATCCATTGATTTAATTCATATCTGGTTTAGCGGTGAAGTGTCCTGAGGAACTTGGGTTTTAATGAGAGGGAACTATATGAGATCCAGTAGAAGAGGAAGACAAATACTGATATACATATACAAATGACCAAACAATATAATGCATATGACTTATATTTAATCAAATAAATCCATTTTCTCTTATTCGAATTATCATACCTTTTCATCTTACCAATATATATTAGTTGGAAAAAAGAATTCTCTCTCTCTCTCTCTCTCTCTCTCTCTCTCTCTCTCTCTCTCTCTCTCTCTCTCTCTCTCTCTCTCTCTCTCTGCCCAAATATGGACAGTAGGAACGAATGATAGAACGGGCAAACGGTGCCGTCATGAAGTTTCTTAAAAGGTTGAGAAGTTACAGAAGTTGAGAAGTTATTAAAAACGGAGGAGGTTGTTTTAAAAGAGGGATGTTAAATGAAGAATCTATGGATAGTTGTATGAAATTCGGGTTATATGGCCCAGTACTAAGGCCGGGTGGCTGGGGTGGGGTGTAGTCCAACGGGGTGGATGAAACTTTCAGTTGCAGAATGGAGTCAAAGTAAAAAGGATGAGAGGATAGATGGCTGAAAGTATGCGAGACGGTAGTAAAATAGAACGTTAAAAAAGGCTGCACCCTTTTTTAACCTTCTACTTCACTGTTACTATTCTTAAAATATTTTATTTTTCCTTATTTCCTTTCCTCACTGGGCTACTTTCCCTGTTGGGGCCTCTGGGCTTATAGCATCCTGCTTTTCCAACTAGAGTTGTAGCTTAGCAAGTAATAATAATAATAATAATAATAATAATACCGGTCCTTTAACGCTATAAAGCTTTTGTGGGGAACTGTTGACGATACCTCCTCCAATCTCACTACTGAGGAAGAAGTCACAGGGTGGGGGGGGGGGGGGGGGACTACTTAAAGGAGGAAGTTACTCGAGATGCGCTGTTACTCAAATGAAAAGTTACCTCAAAGGAGGAAATTGCTTGAAATAGGAAGTTACTT
>NC_090742.1:111857275-111872275 GCF_036898095.1 Palaemon carinicauda
AATACACAAGATACGAATAAGTCATTTCCCCAAAAAAAATTTCATGAAAATTATTTTTAACTATATGGCTAAGCAATAATCTTTGAATAACCCATTCTATCAGTTTGTGAATTTCTGAATTAAAAACTAAACGAAAACACATACACAATTGTTTGCGAATTTTACATAAGGGCTTCTTTTAACCAATACCGAACCAAGGAACCTCCTTACTGACGTGCAGATATTTATTGAGGAAATGATGATAAGGTTTATTTTATAAATAATTTGCACTTTGGAGCGGCCTTACTAACAAACTCAAATTCGCAGATGGATAACGCTGCAGATATATGACCATTTTCTTTTTCCTAATAAATTTGTCTATGTTGATTATGGTAATTATATGAACATCAACTTACACCATAGTCATGCAGTATTTATCATATAACTATTATTTTTTAAATGTTTTAAGTATGAGGTGAATAATGTTATTTTGTACCCAAGAAAATTCTATTTGACACCGCAGTCCCAAACTCGTCTCACCAACCCTAATTATAATGATGATTGTTACCTGTGTCATTTGAACAGGTTTATAACTTAATATGCATGAAGAAAGGAAATACTAAACACTTTTTCAAGTAAACACAAGTTGATTTCGATAGCATAGAATATGCAAACGATCGTTGGACAATTTACCAACTACTAATTCTCTAGCCTCTACCTTCCTACCACAGGTTGTTGACACACGTGGCCGTTAAATAATTGACTATATAAGTTAGCTCAAGGTGCCTCTGATGCCATCTATTGGCGGTAAAGATAAACTTGTTATGGTATGAGAGAGGGAGCTTGAGGGGTGGATTATGTTATTATGCCATTTCGTAATATTATACTCTTGTTATTCTACGTAGTTATTACTAGAAAAAAAAAAACATGTTATACCATGCAACATATTAAGTATCTTCTGGTTTAATGAACATTAATTGAAACCTAGATCAAACAACTCTTTAATCACTTAATTGTCTCATCGATTTCATAGCATGTGGCACTGTCTGGCAATCCCACTAACTCCCAAATGTAATTTAACTAACGATTGTTTGCTGACGAAATATTTTTGCGACATTTATTGTGAAATTTGTAATTTCTTAAGGAGAATTAAACTGCACTCAGACAACAAAGAACCACAAATTCGAGTGCGCTGGATTGATAGAAAATCTCTGGCTGTAATAAAGGAATGGAAATTATAATGAGGAGATGGTTGGGGTAACTAGCAATTCAGTACTCTAATGCTAAGGCCATCTATTGGCCAATGAAATAAACAATATGTAGAGCTCTTGAATACATGCGTTCTGAAATCTTCCATGACGTATTCAAGTTGATAAATAACATACGTGATTGGAATTGAATCTACTTGCAACGCATATTTCTATGTAAGTATCAATCTCTCAATTGGATAAAATTATACACATGGCATGTCAAGGGACATGTGCTGCCATCTTTTGTCATGAAGTAGAAAGACTCAAGATCTCTTGAAATTCGATGTAATGCATTGCTAATTCATATTTGTAACAACCACCTTATTCTTATTCCCAATAATATTATTTTCTTTCTGGAAACTATGGTAATTATAGGTAAAATACCGGTGATATGTATTACTAAAATAAATTATATCAAGCAGATCCTAATATTCTAAGAAAAAAAAAGCGTGGGAAATTCATTTTAGCCAAATAATAGAATAAAATCTATAAATTTAACCAAAATATATCTATGTCTGCTATTCATAAGCACAATTATACATAACAAGCCTCTATAAGTATATCTTGTTACATGTACGTTCTTGTTATAATATGTCATTTGAACCCACTCTTGTGTGCTTGTCGAAATTCATGAATCCGTCTTTGATATTCTAAGAAAAGTGGATGCATGTAGCCCTACCCATTATGGACATCTGCATGGAACATTTATAAAGAAAGCATGCTATTTTTTTTTTAACTTAATTTCAATTTATGATGAGTGAGTGGTGTGTTATATTGTACAAATATATTATTCAAATGATACTTTTGATAAAATTGTATATATCAACATGATTTTTATTCCTGAATTTTATTATGAAAATGCGATTACTTTTTATAATTGACATTATTTGAATATTTTGACCTCCCCTGTATTGCATGGTCATTGGCAGTGTGGCATCACGTGAAAAATATGTGATAAACTAGAATATTTAGGTTTACCAAGATAACCGCAATCTGTCTTTATACACATACATACATATGCCTGTTATATATATATATATATATATATATATATATATATATATATATATATATATGTATATGTATATATATATATATATATATATATATATATATATATATATATATATATATATATATATATATATATATGTATATATATATATATATATATATATATATATATATATATATATATATATATATACTTTCTCACATTTCTTTCTCACCAGACGCCAGGTAGGCCTCCAGGACTGTCAGTCGTCCTGCTTCAAGAACTGTCTCCATTCTTGGCGATCCTCATAGAGCCTCATCTCATCAACTTCCCGCAAACTGAAGCCTCTCCTCTCTACTCCTCTCTCTATGTTTTGTAGCCATCTCAGTTTTGGTCTTCCTACCGGTCTCCTTCCTTCTGGTGTCCATTCCAAAAACCTTACTGGATATCGCTCTTCCTCCATTCTTTTGACATGTCCAAACCATCTAAGCTGTCCTCTCTCCACAGAATCCAGAATCCCCTCCACTCCCAGTACTCTTCTTATATCTTCATTTCGTAGTCTATCCAGTCTTGTCACACCTTTTATGAGTCTTAACCCTGGATAGGTACGCTCCTCGGACACCCCTTTAAGGGTATACTCGGACGCGAACGACCTCGACGCCAAAAAAAAATTCTTGAAAAATCAGTTTTTGCAGTAACCTCCTTTTTTCTTTTGCCAAAAAAAACTTCAATGAATGCTTAAAACAACTGTAAAGATAAATACTACTCATCTGCAGAAAAACTATTTATTATGAATATTTTAAAAAATTAAGTAGAAAAAAAAAGACCTGACATAAAAATTCATAAAAAAAAGTTTATACATATATACACAAATCCTTTTAGGAATTGATTCTTGAATGTTTAGGACACATCTTGATGTATTTTGGATGAAGTCAGACCCATGGAGGTGAAGATCTGAAATGAGAAAAAAAGGGTAACTTTTTTTGGCCAAAAAAATTTGTCCAAATTTCATGAATTTTTTTGGGTACCCAAATGAAATAGGAAGTGGCTAATTTTTTTAGGGAATAAACATATGTTATCCTAAAATAGAAATATGTAAAAAAATCTTCATTATTTTGTAAATTACATTTATATCAGGGGCCATATCTAGAGGTAATTTTTTGAGTACTTAGAAATTTCGTAAAAAAATACATATATTTAATATATAATATGATATTTATGCAGGTAAAAATATACCAAAATATCACAAATTCTATAGGGAACAAGAATATATATAGATAGGGCAGCTTACGCTTCGGATATGTCCACAAAATGGCCGCCAACCACACTGACTCAGACTCCCTAATCTGCCACTTGAAATGTAGGAAGGGTATGTCAATTTCAAGGTGTTATTTACTAATCTAATTATTATTGGATATGCATAAAAATTGTATGGTGGGTTGCTGGATAATTGTCGATTATTTTACGACTATAAAATTAAAATTCTGACCCAAAAAAATTTTTTTGAAGGTAAATAAAATCGAAAAAAAAAATGTAAAACAATATAATATTTTAGCTAAAAAAAATTGATGATATTCAATCAAAAAAAGAAGTAAACAAAATTTTCCGACAAATAAACATCTAGAGGAATCATTACTCTGTGATAGTTCCTTAGTACGTAGTAATTTTGAAAGAATTGGGAAAAAAGAAAAAATGGCAATCACCGGAAAATCGAACACATACCTATATATACGCCATATCTGGCTAAAAAAAAGATAGGCATGGGTAGCCAGATCATCTAGAAACACTTTCCAACACTATAAAAATATAAGTTTTGCGACACTACTTGCCAATTCCTTACGGTAACATGACTAAGCAAAAAAATGCAAAGCAAATAAAAAGGAGCACTCGCGGAAAAATGGCTAACATTCTAATATACGGCATTTCAGAAAAAAAAAAAATTCAGCCACGTGATAGGCAAACCATCAAGGCACATTTTCCGACAAATAAACATCTAAATGAATCATTACTCTGTGATAGTTCCTTAGTACGTAGTAATTTTGAAAGAAATGGGAAAAAACGAAAAAATGGCAATCACAGGAAAATCGAACACATACCTATATATACGCCATATCTGGCTAAAAAAAAAGAAGATAGGCATGGGTAGCCAGATCATCTAGAAACACTTTCCAACACTATAAAATTATAAGTTTTGCGACACTACTTGCCAATTCCTTACGGTAACATGACTAAGCAAAAAAATACAAAACAAATAAAAAGGGGCACTCGTGGAAAAATGGCCATTCTTATATACGGCATTTCAGAAGAAAAAAAATTTCAGCCACGTGCTAGGCAAACCATCAAGGCACATTTTCCGACAAATAAACATCTAAATGAATCATTACTCTGTGATAGTTCCTTAGTACGTAGTAATTTTGAAAGAAATGGGAAAAAACGAAAAAATGCCAATCACAGGAAAATCGAACACATACCTATATATACGCCATATCTGGCTAAAAAAAAAAGATAGGCATGGGTAGCCAGATCATCTAGAAACACTTTCCAACACTATAAAATTATAAGTTTTACGACACTACTTGCCAATTCCTTATGGTAACATGACTAAGCAAAAAAATACAAAACAAATAAAAAGGGGCACTCGTGGAAAAATGGCCATTCTTATATACGGCATTTCAGAAAAAAAAAATTTCAGCCACGTGCTAGGCAAACCATCAAGGCACATTTTCCGACAAATAAACATCTAAATGAATCATTACTCTGTGATAGTTCCTTAGTACGTAGTAATTTTGAAAGAAATGGGAAAAAACGAAAAAATGGCAATCACAGGAAAATCGAACACATACTTATATATACGCCATATCTGGCTAAAAAAAAAATAGGCATGGGTAGCCAGATCATCTAGAAACACTTTCCAACACTATAAAAATATAAGTTTTGCGACACTACTTGCCAATTCCTTACGGTAACATGACTAAGCAAAAAAATGCAAAACAAATAAAAAGGGGCACTCGCGGAAAAACGCCCAACATTCTAATATACGGCATCTCAGATAAAAAAAAAAGACATGTACGTGTTAGCCCAACCATAAAGGCACACTTTCTAACACATAAACATGAAAAAAAATCAATAATATACGGCAATTCCTTACTACGTAGTAAATTTTTACAAATATTGAAAAAAAAACAGAAATTGGCAACCGCAGTTAAATACCCAATATACCAATAACTACGTCGTATCTGACAAAAACAAAATCACGCATGGGTAGCCAGATCATCTAGACACATTTTCCAACACTAAAAAAGCAAAAGTTTTACGACACTATTTGGCAATATCTTACGGAAAAATGACTTGGCAAAAAAATGCAAAAAAATGAAAAAGGGGCACTCGCGGTAAAATGCCCGACATTCTAATATACGGCATCTCAGATAAAAAAAAAGACATGCACGTGTTAGCCCAACCATCAAGGCACACTTTCTAACACATAAACATGAAAAAAAAAATGAATAATATACGGCAATTCCTTACTACGTAGTAATTTTTACAAATATTGAAAAAAAACAGAAATTGGTAACCGCAGTTAAATACCCAATATACCAATAACTACGTCGTATCTGACAAAAACAAAGTCACGCATGGGTAGCCAGATCATCTAGACACACTTTCCAACACTAAACAAGCAAAAGTTTTACGACACTATTTGGCAATATCTTACGGAAAAATGACTTGGCAAAAAAATGAAAAAAAATGAAAAAGGGGCACTCGCGGTAAAATGGTCCTCGTGGTGATGAACGACATTTTAACTAAAAAAAAAATCATGCACATGGTAGCCAAACAATCCACCAAGACTTTCCACAACTGATAACCTATATAAGTTGCACCATTCTACGACAATTTCATAATACGTAATAACTTTGATAATTATGCAAACTACCTTAGAAGGGTAAACTAGGTCGCGCTCGACCCCGACGCGTCTCAGAAATCGGGGAAGGAGTACAGCTACAGCAATGCACATCTGGACACTACTAGAGCGTGTAGGGGAGACACCTCCTGCAGGTCGATCACCCACAAATTCAGTCACGGGGGTGAGTCACGTGAAAAAAACCTGTTTTTTTTTTACGCTCGGGGTCGCAAACGACCCATCGTACCTATCCAGGGTTAAGGCTCTCAATTCAGCTGCTTGGAGTTGGCTTCTAGTTCTTGATGTTAATGTCCATGATTCATGGCCATAAGTCAATATTGGTCTTAAAATAGCTAGGTATATTATGGTTTTCACTTTGCGAGGTATGTTTCTGTCTTTCATTTGTGGGTAGAGCAGATACAAATTGTTACTGAATTTCTGGACTCAGGTAGTTATTTCCAGTTTTGGATCGTTTTGGTCACAAAACTCCACTCCTAAGTATTTGAAATTTCTACACTGTTTCAATGTATGACCTTCTAATTCTACATCTACGTTGTTTGGTGTTCGTGATAGGTGCATAATCTCTGTCTTATCCTTGTTGATCTGCATTCCATTTGCTGTTAAGATCGCATTCAAGTTGTTGACGTTTTCTTGGAGAGCTTCTGCGTTGGGGCTATCATTGCGTAGTAATCTGCATACAGAAGATTGATGATCATATCTTCAGCTTCGTCCTCGCCTCGTTCCCTCATACATTTATCTAGGAACAATATAAAAAGAAGTGGAGAAAGGACGCCGCCCTGTCTTACTCCTGATTTAATTTCAAACCAATCTTCATTCTCTTGATTTGTTTTTACTCTGGTTGATGTTTTGATAGGTGTTATAAATTGCTCTTATAAGTTTCTCAGGGATTCCATAGTAAGGGTCTTTTAGGGCATCCCATATTTTCATTCTTGGTACTCTATCAAAAGCCTTTTCTAGGTCTATAAAAGCAATATATCTGTCCCTGTTCCATTCCCAGCTTTTCTCGAATATCATCTTGAGTGAGAAAATCATATCGGTTGTCCCTCTTCCTTGCCGAAAACCACTTTGCCATTCCCCAGCTTTGGTCCAACATATCCTCTCAATCTGGTTTCAAGTATTCTTTCATATACTTTAAAAGCATGTGACATTAGGGATATTCCTCTATAATTGCTGCAATTTGTCTTGTCACCTTTTTTATAGATAGGGCATATTAGATCTCTTCTCCAGTCTTCAGGTGGTATTTGTCCATTCCAGAGTATGTCGATTAGTTCCAGCAGCCAAATGACTCCATCCTCACCCATGTTTTTAAGGAGCTCTGTAGGTATTGTATCCACTCCAGGGGCCTTATCATTTCTCATCCTCTTGAGGGCAGTTTTTACTTCCTGTGTCGTTATGTCAGGTTCTGCATCCCCAACCACATCAAATTCTACATGTTCTTCAAGGTCATTATTTTCATTGTTTAGTAGTGTTTCAAAGTGATGCTTCCATCCTAATTCAATTTCTCGGGGTTCGGTTAAAATTGTCCCATCCATAGGGTCTTTGATTACATAAGTGGGTGGTTGGCTTTCCTTTCTATAGTTTTTAGCAGTGCTATATATGAGTTTTCTAGTACCTTGGATATCATTTCCTAGATCTTCTCCTATTCTTTCCCAGGTTTCTCATTTTGTTTGGACTTTTATTCTTTCTGTTTCTCTCAAGGCTTCTTTATAATTATTGTGATCTTCCAAGCTCAAAGTTTTCATCCATTTTCTGAAAAGTTTCATTTTATTTGTAACAGCGGACTTAAGTGTGGGAGTCCACCAAGCAATTTGTTTTTTCTTCCTACCTCGAACTCTTTTCTTCTGCACTGTATTATTAGCAGCGCCTACTACAGCCATCTTAACCCTGGATAGGTACGGTGGGTCGTTTGCGACCCCGAGCGTCAAAAAAAAACAGGTTTTTCTCACGTGACTCACCCCTGTGACTGAATTTGTGGGTGATCGACCTGCAGGAGGTGTCTCCCCTACACGCTCTAGTAGTGTCCAGATGTGCATTGCTGTAGCTGTACTCCTTCCCCGATTTCTGAGACGCATCGGGGTCGTTCGCGTCCGAGTTTACCCTTCTGAGGTAGTTTGCATAATTATCAAAGTTATTACGTATTATGAAATTGTCGTAGAATGGTGCAACTTGTATAGGTTATCAGTTGTGGAAAGTCTTGGTGGATTGTTTGGCTACCATGTGCATGTTTTTTTTTTTAGTTAAAATGTCGTTCATCACCACGAGGACCATTTTACCGCGAGTGCCCCTTTTTCATTTTTTTTCATTTTTTTGCCAAGTCATTTTTCCGTAAGATATTGCCAAATAGTGTCGTAAAACTTTTGCTTGTTTAGTGTTGGAAAGTGTGTCTAGATGATCTGGCTACCCATGCATGACTTTGTTTTTGTCAGATACGACGTAGTTATTGGTATATTGGGTATTTAACTGCGGTTACCAATTTCTGTTTTTTTTTCAATATTTGTAAAAATTACTACGTAGTAAGGAATTGCCGTATATTATTCATTTTTTTTTCATGTTTATGTGTTAGAAAGTGTGCCTTGATTGTTGGGCTAACACGTGCATGTCTTTTTTTTTTATCTGAGATGTCGTATATTAGAATGTCGGGCATTTTACCGCGAGTGTCCCTTTTTCATTTTTTTTCATTTTTTTGCCAAGTCATTTTTCCGTAAGATATTGCGAAATAGTGTCGTAAAACTTTTGCTTTTTTAGTGTTGGAAAGTGTGTCTAGATGATCTGGCTACCCATGCGTGATTTTGTTTTTGTCATATACGACGTAGTTATTGGTATATTGGGTATTTAACTGCGGTTGCCAATTTCTGTTTTTTTTTCAATATTTGTAAAAATTTACTACGTAGTAAGGAATTGCCGTATATTATTGATTTTTTTTTCATGTTTATGTGTTAGAAAGTGTGCCTTGATGGTTGGGCTAACACGTGCATGTCTTTTTTTTTATCTGAGATCCCGTATATTAGAATGTTGGGCATTTTTCCGCGAGTGCCCCTTATTATTTGTTTTGCATTTTTTTGCTTAGTCATGTTACCGTAAGGAATTGGCAAGTAGTGTCGCAAAACTTATATTTTTATAGTGTTGGAAAGTGTTTCTAGATGATCTGGCTACCCATGCCTATTTTTTTTTTTAGCCAGATATGGCATATATATAAGTATGTGTTCGATTTTCCTGTGATTGCCATTTTTTCGTTTTTTTCCCATTTCTTTCAAAATTACTACGTACTAAGGAACTATCATAGAGTAATATTTCATTTATATGTTTATTTGTCGGAAAATATGCCTTGATGGTTTGCCTAGCACGTGGCTGAAATTTTTTTTTTCTGAAATGCCGTATATTAGAATGGCCATTTTTCCACGAGTCCCCCTTTTTATTTGTTTTGCATTTTTTTGCTTAGTCATGTTACCGTAAGGAATTGGCAAGTAGTGTCGCAAAACTTATATTTTTATAGTGTTGGAAAGTGTTTTTAGATGATCTGGCTACCCATGCCTATCTTTTTTTTAGCCAGATATGGCGTATATATAGGTATGTGTTCGATTTTCCGGTGATTGCCATTTTTTCGTTTTTTCTCAATTCTTTCAAAATTACTACGTACTAAGGAACTATCACAGAGTAATGATTCCTCTAGATGTTTATTTGTCGGAAAATTTTGTTTACTTTTTTTTTGATTGAATATCATCAAATTTTTTTAGCTAAAATATTGTTTTACATTTTTTTTTTCGATTTTATTTCCCTTCAAAAAAAATTTTTTGGGTCAGAATTTTAATTTTATAAACGTAAAATAATCGACAATTATCCAGCAACCCACCATACAATTTTTATGCATATCCAATAATAATTAGATTAGTAAATAACACCTTGAAATTGACATACCCTTCCTACATTTCAAGTGGCAGATTAGGGAGTCTGAGTCAGTGTGGTTGGCGGCCATTTTGTGGACATATCCGAAGCGTAAGCTGCCCTATCTATATATATTCTTGTTCCCTATAGAATTTGTGATATTTTGGTATATTTTTACCTGCATAAATATCATATTATATATTAAATATATGTATTTTTTTACGAAATTTCCAAGTACTCAAAAAATTACCTTTAGATATGGCCCCTGATATAAATGTAATTTACAAAATAATGAAGATTTTTTTACATATTTCTATTTTAGGATAACATATGTTTATTCCCTAAAAAAATTAGCCACTTCCTATTTTATTTGGGTACCCAAAAAAATTCATGAAATTTGGACAATTTTTTTTGGCCAAAAAAAGTTACCCTTTTTTTCTCATTTCAGATCTTCACCTCCATGGGTCTGACTTCATCCAAAATACATCAAAATGTGTCCTAAACATTCAAGAATCAATTCCTAAAAGGATTTGTGTATATATGTATAAACTTTTTTTTTATGAATTTTTATGTCAGGTCTTTTTTTTTTTCTACTTAATTTTTTAAAATATTTATAATAAATAGTTTTTCTGCAGATGAGTAGTATTTATCTTTACAGTTGTTTTAAGCATTCATTGAAGTTTTTTTTGGCAAAAGAAAAAAGGAGGTTACTGCAAAAACTGATTTTTCAAGAATTTTTTTTGGCGTCGGGGTCGTTCGCGTCCGAGTATACCCTTAAAGGGGTGTCCGAGGACCGTACCTATCCAGGGTTAAAGTGTCTCCATTTTTCATTTGGGTCGTTGCTCTCCTGTTGCATTTGCTTAGCTCTACTGATTTCGTTTTGATATCTAAATAAGCATTCCTCTTCTCTCATATTCTCTAGGATAAAACTTTCTCTCACTTGGCTTTTAATTGGTTTAGGTTTCACTGTCTTTAATTTAATTAAGAGAAGACTGTGATCTGAGTCGAATGACACATAGGGAATACTTTTTACATCTCTTACCATATTTTTGTTATTTGTTATTGCCAAGTCAATCATTGATTTTTCAGTGTATACTCCTAAGGCCGAGTTCCACCGATACCACGTCCACTTGTGGCTGACTCTATGATTATAGAAAGAGTTCATTATGGACATCTAGTTTTGCATGCAGAAATCATATATGTATATATATATATATATATATATATATATATATATATATATATATATATATATTTATATATATATATAATGGAATGCTACACACACACATATATATATAATATAGTTATATATATATATATATATATATATATATATATATATATATATATATATATATATATATATACATGTAATATATTTATGCACATATATGTATATATATATATTCATTTATTTATATAAATATACACACACGCACACACACACACACACACACACATATATATATATATATATATATATATATATATATATATATATATATATATATATATATATATATATATATATATATATGTATGTATGTATGTATAAAGAAAATACAAAACTATCTCTATTATCAAAATTAAATTTTCCCAATTAGCTCTTGTTTTGCAAATATATTCTGGGGTTTTTCATGGCTGGTCCACCAAGGTTAAAAGGATTTCATTTGAATAAATGAACTGTTTTAGAGAAAGAATTTCTAAATACCAATTGCAAATTTGCTGATTCGAATCACTGCCAGTGTTGGGGGGATGCTCATCGAAGTTTTATTTGCCACTAAAATTTACTTCAACTTTTGCTTGACAATGAAGAATGTCATCTATCCGTAATCCTTTTAATGTGTTATGAGTTTTGATTGATCAACATAGCTAACTGATGAATAACATCTTTCATGGTTTATTGCTATCAATATCTATTCAATCAGCAAATTGAAAAGATAATTACATCTACTATACCTAGGAACTAGGCATCATTATGATAACCTATAAAGTACTTTAATTAATATATCGTGGAATCTGAAAAAGATATATAGTATTTTATTACACGCCCCCCCCCCCCCCCCCCCCACACACAGGAATTATATATTTTTGTGTTGGAATCTCATTAGTTTTATTATAAGCTGGGATAAGGCATACATAATGTTATTTTATATTTTAATAGATTGGAAAATTATGTAACAAACTCACAGCGAGAAAATTGGGCCTATAGCTACAATTTCCTGTAATGAAAATAATTAACTCGTTACTTATAAAAATTCAAATATATTAACATTCGAACATAGTTTCTTTTCGCATCTTTTAAAAACCAAAACCTTTAGAATATCAAATTAGACAGTTTACAAGCATTAATTATATAAAATTGAGGTTTATTGAATGTACCTAATCATCTGGCGTATATTGATAGATATATCCAATATTTCAATGTAGAAATAATTTTGCAGTTGATCTTTTGAACAAAGGATCTGCACTTGTGTTTTACCCAAACGAGAATCATAAAATGTTTTAAGGAAATGTTTAATACTTTTTTCTACCGAGTTTTCAGATTTGTTCTTCTTTCTGATCAGCTGCTGACTCATCTTAATCTATTGTACAAAAAATTGCGGCCTGTCAAATTCCTTATTTCTGATTTGATTATCAATCACACATACACACATACACACGCATATATACATATACATATACAGTGATACCTCTATTTACGATCTTAATTCGTTCCAGAAACTGCTTTGTATGTTAAAACGATTGTATGTTGGAGCAAATATTCCCATAAGAATACATGGTACTTGATTTAATTCGTTCCTCAGCCTAAAAACCCATAATAAATCCTTAATAAATGGCTACACATAATTACACATGACATTAATACAATAACTGTATAATAAATACATATTACAAACCAAAAAAAAGAATAATAATAATGAAATAATAAATAAAAAACGGTGGTAATGTAACACTTTGCCTTAGCGACAGGCCAGCACAGGTGTAGGGACTTCTACGCAGGAGGAGACGGAAGATCAGCAAGGAGGTAGGGACGGTGACTTTGTACGATAACTTACACTAACTTACACTACTACGTGAACTTTATCTTAACTTAGCTTTTTTTTTTTTTTGAATTTTTATAATTTCATTTTTTTGTTTTACATTTTTTCTTTTCTTATTTTTAATTTTCATCACTCACTCGATTCGGTCTTCCTTTTCTTTGCTTCACTTTCTTTTCATCATGATCACTAGACCGTTTTAAAGATTTTTTAAAGAAACTATCGAGTGAAAGTTGCTTTGTACGGCTTTTGAGGATTTTTCTAAAATGCGTTAAGCAAACATCATCGAACTGCGCAACAACACGGCACACCTGAAGTTTCTGTGGGTGATGCTTGTCGATGAAATCAATAACGTGCTGATGATATGCCAACATCTGTTTTATTTCCGCCGTACCTAAGATTTCGCCTACCTCCTCGATCTCCTCTGACTCACTCAACTGCACTTGGAACTCATCATGCTGCATGGCTTGCAGCTCCTTGAGTTCCTCGGTGGTGAGCTCTTCGTGATGCTCATCGACGAGTTCGGTGATGTAATCTTCATCCACCTCCAGACCCATGGACTTGCTAAGGGATACAATCTCTTCGACGTCTTCCTCGGTGGCAAGCACAGGTTCATTCTCGGGGCCAAAACATTTGAATCTCTGGGAGCAACAGCATCAGGCCAAAGCTTCTTCCAAGCGGAATTCAGAGTCCGACGAGTTACTCCCTCCCAAGCCTGATCAATGATCTTTAAGCAGTGCACGATATTGAAGTGGCTCCTCCAAAATTCATGCAAAGTTAAGTTGGTGCTTTGCGTGATATTAAAGCACTGCTTCAATAAGTGCTTGGTGTACAGCTTCTTAAAATTAGAGATGGCTTGCTGGTCCATAGGCTGGAGGATAGGGGTGGTATTCAGTGGAAGATACAACACCTTGATGAATTTGTATTCGTTGATGATATCATCTTCAAGTCCAGCGGGGGGGGGGGGGGGTAAGCGGGTGCATTGTCCAGACAAAGCAAGCACTTCAAAGGCAAATTCTTCTCCTGAAGATACTTCTTCACAGCAGGGCCGAAAACTACGTTTACCCATTCCACAAAGATATGCCTAGTAACCCGAGCCTTAGAATTAGAACGCCATAGCAGGTCTTTATTAATTCTATGTGCTTTAAATGCCCTAGGGTTTTCGGAATGGTAAACCAATAACGGCTTTATTTTACAGTCCCCACTAGCGTTGGCACAAAGCGCAAGTCAACCGATCCTTCATTGGCTTATGTCCAGGCATTTTCTTCTCTTCAGCGGTAATGTACGTTCGACTAGGCATCTTTTTCCAAAACAGACCGGTTTCATCACAGTTGAAAACCTGCTGCTCTACGTAACCTTCCTCCGCCACGATGCTTTCAAACTTTTTAACAAAGTCTTTAGCAGCTTCTCCATGACGAACAACTGAATGAATCCCGGTCCGTTTCCTAAATTTCTCGAACCAACCTCGAGACGCCTTGTATTCCTCAGTTGTAGGATCGGCTGAACTCTCCCCCGCGTCACCCCGAGAACGCGCCGCCTTCAAGTCACTGTAGCTAGCGCTAGCCTTCTCACAAATGATCGTTTCTGTGATCGTATCGCCAACAATCTCCTTGTCCTTTATCCAGATCAACAAAAGGCATTCCATCTCTTCCAGAGTAGGGCTACAATGTTTAGAAATAATCGTGATCCCCTTCGAAGGTCTCACTGCTTTAAAGGCTAACTTCTGTTTTATGATTGTTGAGATCGTAGACATATTCCGACCATATTGTTTAGCCAGATGGCTAACACGTACACCTCGCTCATGCTTTTCTATTATTTCCTGTTTTAATTCTAATGGAAGCATAGACTTCCTCTTTTTCTCACCACTGCTACTACTTCCTGAACCGAAACTAAGCTTTTTAGGACCCATGATTACGGAACACAGAAAACAAC
>NC_090742.1:111879775-111889775 GCF_036898095.1 Palaemon carinicauda
TTTGTGCCCTTAATGAAAGAAATATTAAATGTCACTTTCACGTAATGGCAACGACTCCTCCCAAGTAATATGATGTCCCATTAGACCCCAGAGGACAATTCGCCCTACACACATCACAGTTTCTTCTTCTATTCTCTTGGACTTTATGAGGCATAATGCTTGAATATTATAAATTAGGTTTTATGTTTGAGGATGAAAAGGAAGCTATTTTACTTACCTGTCTAGGTAATAATGGCAATGCAGCAGTAATATACATACCCACAGTTTATTTATATATATATATATATATATATATATATATATATATATATATATGTGTGTGTGTGTGTGCGTGTGTGTGTGTATGTGCATGTGTGTAGAGTATACAGTATATTTATATACACTTGTACAATGTATATGTAGTTATATGCAAAAATTCGTTTATTCTTTATATATATATATATATATATATATATATATATATATAAGTATATATATATATATATATATATATATATAAGTATATATATATATATATATATATATATATATATATATATATATATATATATATATATATATATATATATACTGAAAGACCAAGAAATATCCTTATATAACATCATCTGTTTCATGGCAACAATAAATAGCCAGCTCTAATACAATCAATTTTTTCTCAAGGTTCCCGTTCAATATGGAGGTGCTGTCCACTTGGCCAGCCATTTATTGGTGCGGAAATGCGCGAGGAAAACAAATGACACTTAAAGTGCAGCAATGCCAGGGATTCAAGTTAACAAAGAGGTCTTACTTTAGATCTGGGTAATGCAATTGTTGGGAGCGAGCAGAAAAGGTACCCTCGCCGGAAACGCTCTTTCCATTTTCAGAAATGACGACGTTATTGTTTTAACGGATAGTGTTCCGGGTGTTACCTGTTTATTTGATGGTCTGACTTTATCTGTAATGATCTTCGAGCAGCGCTTTCACTTTTTTTTTTACATTTTCAATCTAATTATGGCTGGTTAGATTCATTGTTCAATGACCTTCCTCGCCCTCTATCTCTGTATTTGCAGCTATCTCTCTCTCTCTCTCTCTCTCTCTCTCTCTCTCTCTCTCTCTCTCTCTCTCTCTCTCTCTCTCTCTCTCTCCAATATACAGAAGTGGAAGCAGTTACACAATATTATTCCCGGGTGTTTTTTCCTTATCCGAAAACGAATATATGTTTTCCTTCCCTTTCTCCTCTGCAAGAAAACTTGTAGGAAGACTGCAGGAAAAACTGTATGCAGTTTTTCCTTACCATTTGTGTTTCTTCTCTAAACAGCTTCTTTGTTTATCGACGGCTTTCCCCCATTACCTAGTTGAGATATTCGCTTGTATAATGCCATCTACCTCAAGCAGGCTAATATTATTTCCCTTATATGAGAAACATACTTTTGCATGTGGGCAGGAATAGTGTAGTAAAAACATTGATTTTATAAAGGCATTTAAACATTCTTCCATTAACCGAAAAAGGCTGGATGAACAATTAACATAAGTTTGAAAATTTATCTACAATTATAGCTAATCTTCTATATTAACATTTCTATATAACAGGTTATAAATTTTGACACAAGGAAGACATAAATCGGGTTGTAATTTTTGAAATATATCATAGTCTCTCTCTCTCTCTCTCTCTCTCTCTCTCTCTCTCTCTCTCTCTCTCTCTCTCTCTCTCTCTCTCTCTCTCTCATAATCATAATTGTATATATTACGAAGTAATTAATAACTATATTTCAAACTTGTAGATATAAAGAAGAATTGAAAAAAAAATTCAACTCTGCAAATGGAACTAAATTAGGAAGAGAGGTAATTCCAAGTAGAAGTGGAATAAGACAAATATGATATTTCTGTTATTAACTAAACGAAAATAATGAAAGGAATATGAAAGATTCAAAAGCAAATAAGGGAAAGTAGGAACTCTTACGTATAGAAAACGTAATGAAAGCAGTAAAATCTCGAACATTTTAATACTAACTAAATTAGATACGTAAAATAAAAAAATTAAATGCTTATAATTGAATGGATATGAATCTATATAAAATATCTAAGAGAGGATTTTATTTCATATCTTTTCGTATAGAGAACTTGCATGACACTTTTGGTTTATAAATATCATACCGAAAAGTAGGAAAATTGAAATAAAAAATAATAAAAAATCTTTACAATAGGTTTTCATGAATCAAACTTATATACAGGCAAAACGTAGAGTTAGAAGCAAACCCTGAATAAATCGTTCTTCTTCTTCTTCTTCTTCTTCTTCTTCTTCGAGAGAGAGAGAGAGAGAGAGAGAGAGAGAGAGAGAGAGAGAGAGAGAGAGAGAGAGAGAGAGAGAGAGAGAGAGAGGTTGATCATCAATCTTCTTCGATCTAGGTACTACAGTTTTTCATACAATTGTTCTAGCACAAGGGTATTAAAAAAGCCTTTTAAATTCAACTATATTTTAAATAGAATATTAACCTAACTATTGATTTTGAATAATACAAAAGCATGTTATCCTTCAATGACCCTTTATCATAAGTCTCATTATCCTCGGAGCCATTGACAATGAAAATAACTTTCTATCACCTACAATATATTGTTATTTTTGGGCTCACGCCATGTCTTCTCGCATAGAGAACTTGCATGCCACTTTTGGTTTATAAATATCATACCGACAAGTAGGAATATTGAAATGAAAAAAAAAGAAAATCTTTACAATAGGTTTTCATGAATCAAACTCATATACAGGCAAAACGTAGAGTTAGATGCAAACCCTGAATAAATCGTTCTTCTTCTTCTTCTTCTTCTTCTTCTTCTTCGAGAGAGAGAGAGGAGAGAGAGAGAGAGAGAGAGAGAGAGAGAGAGAGAGAGAGAGAGATTGATCATCAATCTTCTTCCATCTAGGTACTACAGTTTTTCATACAATTGTTCTAGCACAAGGGCATTGAAAAAAGCCTTTTAAATTCAACTATATTTTAAATAGAATATCAACCTAACTATTGATTTTGAATAATACAAAAGCATGTTATCCTTCAATGACCCTTTATCATAAGTCTCATTATCCTCGGAGCCATTGACAATGAAAATAACTTTCTATCACCTGCAATATATTGTTATTTTTGGGCTCACGCCATGTCGTCCTGATGGAAATTCCTTTAAAGTAGCTTCCTAGGGGATATTTGACTACAGTGATATTCCTAGAGAATTTAACCTTAAGGTATCCAGAATTGTAACTCCTGGCGCAAATATCCCTAACTATTACCTTTAGGGATATCGCATAATATCAGAGGACGTATTCTTGACATGCCACATAGCTATCTTCATAGCATTTACGCTTCGAGAGGGAAAGTGGCAAGAATAAAAGGAGAGCCGTTATTAAGGCACTACTCCTTACTGTTTTGAGTACATATGACGTCATATCCGACCGCCATCTTGTTATTCCTTCTCTCGTAGCGCAATAACTCGGTTGCTTTTCCTGTGTTCTCTCGCTATCTTGGAAGTGTTTTTGATTTATCATGCTTTCTCCAGCGTCTTCTGCCTCTGGAAAGTTGAGTATTGAATTTTAATGTAGGCTCTTGCCCTTTTTATTTACGAATTAAAACTAAATTTTCATTGCAAGAGCTGTTGCCTAGCCGGAGGCGTCAGGGACGCAGTCGTTCGTCATGAATGAGCCATTTAGTTAGCCAGAACGACCTTCCTGGCCTTTATAGCTTACATATCTTTAGCTATTTAGTCTTCATTGCTAGAAAGGTTTTATATTATGTCGATAGTATTAATTTTAGCTTCGGCAATTTAGGTAACCGAATCTAGGAATGCTAGGCTTACTAGCCTAGGCGTTCAGTTTTACTACTTCATGCATGATATAATAGACTTTCCTAGTGTTATAATTTTAATGAAGCTTTAGGCGAAATTTATACCTGTAAGATATCTATATAAATGCATAATTTCCTCTTCCAAGATAGTATGCAATAAATTTTCGGTGATTTAAGTAATCAATTCTCACTGCCTCTAGGCTATTAGCCTAGTGGCTTTAGTATACTTTCATACATGTCCCCGGTTGCTCCTTGTATCGTGTTATTTAAGTGGGGATAGATATCTCCTAAGCTTTTATGAGACGATACTAATCTCCTCTGGATATTTTAGAGCAATGTCCTTCCCTCTGAGTTAGCCTAGGCTTCACCCTAGTCTGTGATACCTTGAATTGCATTCAGGTAGAACTAGGCTAGGGTTTTCTCTCCTCCCCATTAGCCGCAGATGCAGGTTTTAGGATTGGTCAGAAACTCAGAGTATTAGTCTGTGGTCGATAGCCGCCTGACAGGGTGAATATCATTCCCCACTTAGGTTAGGCTACTGACATACGAAGCTACACATCCCTAGGCCACACCTGAAGGTTTTGTATGACATACCTTCTCCCTGTGGTCTAGCAGACTAGTCCTGTGCCGGCAGACCCTAGGCTGAGGAATAGAATTCTTCACCTGCCTAAGCTTACCCTAGGTTTAATTCTAGGCTTTAGAATAGAATTCTCTAGCCACATGGGATAGCTCTAATACTGGAAACAAAGTTTCGTTAGGTGAGGTAGGACAGGCAGTACTGCTGGCTCCTTCCACACCTTATAGGACCCTCACCCCTCCCCATTCTGTCCTTTAGTGAAGTCCTAGCCTTCACAAACTCTTGGCCATCATCCTACAATCGACCTGGTTGCCGGCAGACTTGTGGGACTATCTCGGGTTTTCTGTCTGTGGTTTGGCTGTGCTGGCTGCCGGCAGAAGTCCCTGTTCTGTTGAGTGTTTTTCAGCCCTCTCTTGGACTGCCATTCATAAACCTTGCTGGCAGGGACCGGCAAAGTAATGGATGGGTGTAAGCTTGAATGTTACATTCTCCCCTTCCATTTGAACCCTCATTCTGGATCGAAGGCAGTAAGGCAGAGCTCCTTCACTATCCTTCGATCCATACTTTCTCTCTACCTCTACTGGCTAGTACCGATGGGTCCTATCCTCCCGGCAGCCGGATAGGCCACCGACTGCCGAGAATAATACTTGATTGCCGGCTGGCATAACTGCTGCCAGCCGGCGACCCTACGGAGGCCGACGACCCTACGGGTGCCGGCGACCCTCCGGCGGCTAGCGACCCTCCGGCGGCCGGTGACCCTCCGGCGGCCGGCGACCCTCCGGCAGCCGGCGATCTACCATCGGCCGGCGGCATGCACTCGACCGACGACCTGCTGACGGCCGGCGGACTGCCCCCCATCATACCAGAAGATGAAACATCTTCTGAACTGTACCCAGGTGCTAGCCTGCCGGCATATGCTGGCGGGTACTACAGTATATGATTATACAGTAACCAGTATAATTGCAGTATGAATCATACTACAAATAGAAAACTAGAGTATAGATTATACAGTAGCCCAAAGTTTTTTTCCAACCTACTCTGTGTTGCCATGTGCAGCCTATTGTTGAGACCATATATCATAAAGAAAGTAAGTTCTTTCTTTAACCTAATTAGTGATCACTGATAACAATCCAAAATATCAAAACGTCGGGAAGATGGTGTTTAGTTACACCTGACTATCCTCATAGGATAGAAATCTTCCAATGGGTCTCTTCTTAGAGTAACAATAGTTTTGAATTTAGGGAGGTCTCAACAATTGGCTGGACGGGAAGCACATGTATGTGTCTTTCCTCCTTCCTTTTTAGCTTATCTATCCTAAGCTATATACAATAAAATATCATATAAGGTATACTTAATCTTGTGAGAGTATTCACTGAATACTCATTGAACTTTCCTCTCTTAACAGGAGGACCATCCCAAGTGTGATAGCTTGTTCTGCAATGTCTGGAGTAAGAACTTCAGCGGACATAGGTTGTGCAGGACTCACGACCGCTGTGCAACAACTTAGGGAACTCTGAAGTATTGGGACACCCAGGTATGTGACGTGTGTTCAAACTTGGTTACTGAGGCCTTTGACGACCAGAAGTCAACGGAGTCAAGGGATGCAGCAAGGGAGAAGCTGCGAAGATGGGTCAGAGGTTTTCAGAAGAACACTACGGGGCCTTATTTTCCTAATGAGAAGATGCGGGCCTGTCTTTTCCCAAGGGCATCATCAGATGCAGTGATTCCTCAGCCTCGTCCAGAGATTCCCCACATCCAAATTCCAGTAGAGTCTGAGGTCTCGGACACAACAAGGGACATCCAAGTCGGATGACCAGATGCGTGAAGTGTCAGAAGGCACTAAACGGGACCTTCTTGCGGAAGGTCAGGAAAAGGAGTCAATGGTGGCTCCTGAGACTGACGAGGAAGAACCCGAAGCAGCCTTGGTCTCTTCGGTTCCTGCCACAGAATCTGTTCCCTCAACGTCATCTGCTCATCCATCGGCCGACATGGGGCAAACTCTGTCATCTATTTTCTCATTAGTGCAGCATATTCAGAAGCAGATTGTTGAAAAGCAGGCTGCGTTAAGGTTGGAAATGCACCAACTTGCCGCATCTTGTACAGCTCTGAAGAAGCTGAACGTTAAGGATCTTCTCCCATTCTCGGATGTGAACCCATGGAGGCATCCTGAGTACATGCCAATGTCGGCAGGTAAGATCTTTCTTTCAGAGAAGCTGGGTACACTTCCTGTGGAAGACGTAGAATTCTGGCCTAGCTTTGGGGCTTATCCAGACTGCTTCGTCCTTCTGAAGAATGAGCCAGCTTCAAAGGAAGAGACAGAGCCGAAAGAGGTCATAGTGTTTGACCACGCTAAAGCTCAGGCTTTACTAACGAGTACCTTGAAGGAGAGGGCCTTCACTAACTCTAAGGTACCGGCTCTGAGTAAGAAGCATCCCTCCTTTGTTGCTTCTTCTGCCCGCGCCTTTCGCTTTATGGAAAAAGGTTATAAAGCCGCTTTGAAGGCAATCAAAGCGGGGGAACCATGCACTACACTTAAGGAGTGTAAGCCATTCTCCTTAGCTTTGCCACTGGACCAAAAAGACTGGAAGGATGTTCACCTTATCTTCTCAGTCGGGAAGTTGGAGGCTGACATTGCCGGACGCCAGTTCGGTGAGGACCTCCCCAAATTGTCAGACTTTCTCCTACGCAGGGAGCAGGAGACGAAAGAAAAACTTGCCGCCTCTATGTCTCTTCAGACTATGCTAGAGACAATGGCAAGCGAATCCCAGACTCTAGACATATTCATGGTCATTGCCAAAGCTCATTTGGCAATGGTGACTAAGGATATGTATGGCTTTATCAAAGCCAGACGAGCTTGCAGAGAGTTCATGTTCGCCTCGGCTGCGATGAGACATGAGCCAAGGAAGCTGATAGCGTTGAGTATCTGGGGAAAGGACCTCTTCCCAAGTGAAGTGGTCAAGGAGGTTATTGACAAAGCTGCCACGGCAAATAGGAACCTTCTCCAGAAGTGGGGCTTGTCAAAAAAGAGGAAGTCTTCCCCAGATGAGGGTCTCCAACCTAAGAGGAAGACGAAGAAACCAAGGGTGCCCTCTGGCCCCCCAGACAACAACAACATCTTCCCGCGGTCACGGTGCCCCAGGCGGTGGCACAACCCCAGACCACGTACCAATTGGTACCCTAGCAGTTGGCAACACAATCGCCAGCCTTTAACCCAGCTTTCGTGAGGCAGTCAACGTCCTTTCGGCCGAAGTCTAGAGGCTCATTTCGTGGTTCCTCTAGATGCCCCACAAGAGTTAGAGGCAACAAAGGCGGACGCGACCAAGGAGGCAAGTCCTCTGGTCAGCACTCAAAGTGAAATGCTTCCGGTAGGAGGGAGACTATTCTCTTTCCGGGATTGCTGGACCTTCAATCCCTGGACCCACAGCCTAATCAAGAACGGACTGGGTTTGAGCTGGAATGTAGCTCCACCATCTTTCCCTCAATTCTTCGAACACTCAATCCCATTCAGGAAGAATATGTCCAAGAACTCTTGGACAAGAGAGTAATAAAGAGGGCAAAGTCCATCAAATTCCAAGGAAGGCTGATTTGTGTTCCAAAGAAGGACTCAGACAAACTTGACGCCACTCAACAAGTTCATAGTAAACCACAAGTTCAGGATGTTAACCGCTCAATACATAAGGACCTTGTTACCCAAAAAGGCATACACAGTGTCCATAGAAATGGCAGACGCTTATTGGCATACTCCAATCAATCGCCAAATCTCCTCCTACCTAGGATTCAAGCTACAGAAGAGACAATATGTCTTCAGAGCTATGCCCTTTGTGCTAAACATAGCCCCAAGGATCTTCTTGAAGCTTGCAAATGCAGTCGTTCATCAACTACGCTTAAAGGGAGTTCAGGTAGTGGCCTATCTGGACGATTGGCTGGTGTGGGCAGCACCCGAAGCGGAATGCATGAAGCCTCCAAAACAGTGATCCAGTTCCTGGAACATCTTGGATTTAAGATCAATACCGAAAAGTCTCGACTATCTCCAGCTCAAAAGTTTCAATGGCTCGGAATTCATTGGGACTTACAGTCACACCGCCTCTCCATTCCATCAAAGAAGAGGAGAGAGATAGCAGGTTCTGTCAAGAGTCTTTTAAAATCCGATCTCATATCAAGACGCCAACAGGAGAGAGTGCTGGGCTCCCTCCAATTTACATCAGTGACAGATCCAGTGCTAAAAGCACAATTAAAGGATGCAACAGGAGTCTGGAGATGATATGCATCAAACGCTCGAAGAGATCTAACAAGACCGATACCCGGCTTGTCTGCGATCACTTCTCAAGCCGTGGTCGAAGGCTAAGCACCTAAGGAAATCGGTGGTATTACAACCACCTCCACCTTCAGTTATTATTCATACGGACGCCTCAAAGGAAGGATGGGGAGGTCACTCTCACCACGGAAAGTCCAAGTCCAGTTCTGACACAACAAGTGCAGAAGTCGACTGTCTTCGCTTCATCTCAGAAAACCCGTAACCTTCATCTCATGATTTTCTCTCCTTAGCAGTGAAGAAAAGGTTTCGGATTTCGAGAGACAGTATAAACTTTTTAGACGAATATAAATCTAAATCTACCAGAAGACAATATGAGTCGTCCTGGAAGAAATGGGTTGCCTTTGTCCAGACAAAGAAGACAAAAGAAATTTCAACAGACTTTTGTCTATCATTCTTTATTCATCTTCATGAACAAGGATTGGCAGCCAACCCGATTTCCACGTGTAAATCTGCCTTGACTAGACCCTTGCTGTATGCCTTCCAGGTAGACTTCTCTATTGGAATCTTTGATAAGATTCCTAAGGCCTGCACTAGGCTTAGGCCGGCAGCACCTCCAAAGCCCATTTCATAGACTTTGGATAAGGTTCTTCATTTGACATCGACCCTGAGCAATGAAAGATTTGACCCCAAAAGTTATATTCCTATTTGCACTAGCCTCAGGAGCAAAAGATAGCGAAATAGTGGACGTTTCGAGGGATGAGGGCCATATTCAGTTCATGGAAAGTGGAGAACTGAATCTTTTTCCTGACCCAACGTTTCTTGCTAAAAATTAGCTACCCACTAAAAGGTGGGGTCCCTGGAGTATCTGCCCTCTGAAGGAAGATGTCTCTCTATGTCCAGTAGAGTGCCTAAGGGTCTATCTTCGTAGAACTTCAGACTTTAGGGGAGGACAGCTCTTTATGGGAGAAATTTTAGGTTCAAAATTATCTCTGAAACAATTAAAGACGAAGATTACCTACTTCATTGGCAGAGTGGATCCGGACAGTACACCCGCAGGTCATTATCCGAGAAAGATTGCCTCATCTCTGAATTCTTTTTTAAAACATGGATTTGGAAAATCTTTGCTCGTATACTGGATGGAAGTCATCCAGGGTGATGGATTATCGTTATAATTATTTACATTGACATATATATATATATATATATATATATGATCATTGTTATATATACCTTTATTGCTAATACACCTTTAGCATATATGTTGTGTTAGGAATACATGTATGCAAGTATTCTTGTTTATTGGAGCATAGGGCATACTATGTAGCATTTATATTATCTCATGTGGCATGAATTTCATATTTT